>NW_025537521.1:0-32141 GCF_020615455.1 Coregonus clupeaformis
ATTATTCAAGCTCTGTCAAGTTGATTGTAGATCATTGCTAGACAGCTATTTTCAAGTCTTGCCATAGATTTTCAAGACGATTTAAGTCAAAACTGAAACTAGGCCACTCAGGAACATTCAATGTCATCTTGGTAAGCAACTACAGTGTAGATTTGGCCTTGTGTTTTGGGTTATTGTCCTGCTGAAAGGTGAATTCGTCTCCCAGTGTCTGTTGGAAAGCAGACTGAACCAGTTTTCCTCTAGGATTTTGCCTGTGCTTATAGCTGTATTCCGTTTATTTTTATCCTAAAAAAACTCCCTAGTCCTTGCCGATGACAAGCATACCCATAACATGATGCAGCCACCACCATTCTTGAAAATATGAATAGTGGTACTCAGTGATGTGTTGTGTTGGATTTGCCCCAAGCATGTTTTGCAGTATTACTAAAGTGCCTTGTTGCAAACAGGATGCATGTTTTGGAATATTTGTTATTCTGTACAGGCTTCCTTCTTTTCAATCTGTCATTTAGGTTAGTATTGTGGAGTAACTACAATGTTGTTGATCCATCCTCAGTTTTCTCGAATCAGAATCATTAAACTCTATAACTGTTTTAAAGTCACCATTGGCCTCATGGTGAAATCCCTGAGAGGTTTCCGTCCTCTCCGGCAACTGAGTTAGGAAGGACGCCTGTATCTTTGTAATGACTGAGTGTATTGATACACCATCCAAAGCCTAAATAATAACTTCACCATGCTCAAAGGGACCATCCAAAGCCTAAATAATAACTTCACCATGCTCAAAGGGACCATCCAAAGCCTAAATAATAACTTCACCATGCTAAAAGGGACCATCCAAAGCCTAAATAATAACTTCACCATGCTCAAAGGGACCATCCAAAGCCTAAATAATAACTTCACCATGCTCAAAGGGACCATCCAAAGCCTAAATAATAACTTCACCATGCTCAAAGGGACCATCCAAAGCCTAAATAATAACTTCACTATGCTCAAAGGGATGTTCAGCGTCCATTTTTTCTTCTTCTACCAATCGGTGCTCTTCTTTGCGAGGCATTGGAAAAACCTCCCTGGTCTTTGTGGTTGAATCTGTGCTTGAAATTCATTACTCGATTGAAGGACCTTACAGATAATTGTATGTGTGGGGTACAGAGATGGGGTAGTTAAATCATGTTAACCACTATTATTGAACACAGAAGGAGTCCATGTAACTTATTATCCGATTTGTTATTTTGACTCCTGAACTTATTTAGGCTTGCCATAACAAAGGGTTGCTCTGTTTAAATGATGCTTTTTAAGATGCTTGTTGAATACACTTGAAAGAAAATTGACATATTACCATACATGCTAAATTGCTCATTCATTTACAATATTGTTTTTATTCCTACATGTATTAGACAGGTCTATAATTTTAATTCAGGACCTTTGGTTGTTGTGTGTTTTGCAAGAAAAAACTATATTTTACCATATGTGCAATAACTATCATTACACTCCCTATGTCTTTACTCTCTTATTTTTATAACCCCCCCCCTCTCTCTCTCTCTCTCTCTCTCTCTCTCTCTCTCTCTCTCTCTCTCTCTCTCTCTCTCTCCGTAGTGGTGTTTGTGTGTTGCTCTCCAGACACGTTCAGGCAGCTGATGGTTCACTTCCGGCGGGCAAGCCTTCCTCAGGAGGAGTTTGTTTTCTTCTACATCGACATGTTTGGACGCAGCCTGGACTCCCAGAATGCTCAACCCTGGGCCAGAGGGGACCAAGATGACCTTGTCGCCAAGGAGGCCTTCCAGGTAAGCTTTGGATCAGAGTCAAGTGTATCATCTCATTCCTCATCTCATTCCAATCATTACCTTGGAAACAGGTATCTGCTGTATTCTCCACTGACTTACACAGCAGGCCCTGAAGCAATCATATTTTGATGTCCCTATGTTTCCCCATGGTTGTCATTGGTGTTAAGTGTGCTGCCAGGCAGATGAGATGACAAATCTAATCTTGTTTTTTCATTCTCTCGCTGTGAAGTACTTTAATTTTCTTCTCAATTCCCTAGTGAGTAACAGACTCAGTCTCCAGCGAGGGGAAGAGAGGCAACGTGTTGATATCAGTCTCATCTCACAAAGCCTGAAAGAGCAAAACAAAAATTAGGGGCCATATTCAATCAAAACTTATTGCATGGTTTAGAGATGTGGTTGTTTTCAGGTATATTGTATAGGGCATGAGGTTTGAAAATGTAACTGATGCACGTACTGTACATCAGCGGTGCACAACGTACGGCCTAATGGTGGGTCGTGGTCATTTTGCTTAGGTTGACAAAGATTTTAAGTGGGTCCTAATGCAAAATGGTCTGGGAACCAATGCCATAACCCATACTTATGAATACTTCTCTCACTGCTGTGTTTTTACAAGTTAGCCTTCTCAGACCTTAGTTTTCTGCTTGAATGAGGTTGGGCCTGTATCTACACAGACGGGAGGAATGGGAGGGAGGAGATAAGATGATTTGATGAAAGTTATTGGGTGTTTTGGAGGATGTGTTGTGGATGACTGGTCACATTGACAACATATAATAGAGCAACTAGGCTCTAATAACAGTTGCCTGTTTATAAAAGGGACGGGCCTGGGAAAGAGGAACATACTGTTCATTTCTCACACTGAAGGGGTGTTTCTCACACCTGTGGTTCATTCATTCATTAGCAGAAATTGATAACCTGATTTTCTGACCCCATCATATGGTATAATTCTGTATAATTCAGTGAAACCTTTGTCTTATGAATCACAATCTGTATTTTTATTTGTGTCTGTCTCAGAGTGTGAAGATCCTGACGTATAGAGAACCACAGAACCCTGAATATAAAGACTTTGTGAGGGACCTGAAGACAGATGCCAAGAGAATGTTCAACTTTACGGTGGAAGACTCACTGGTAAGAGGCTGTAGAGTGTGGGTGTGTGTGGGTCTGTGTGTGTGTATGTGGTGGTGGGGGGGGCTCTCTTGCAGGAAGACAGTGGGTGGTCAAGAGGACGAGAACTGAAATGAGAGAGATAGAAAAGGTTATAGGCAGGAAATAAGAGAGAAGAACGTGCAGAGAGAGAACAAAGCAGAGGCAGAGCATGTGAAAAAGGAGGAGTGACTCAGTTTGCACAGAGAGAGAGAGGAGATTGAGATCAAAAGGGGTATTTAGAAAAGAAGACAGAACTTGATCTCAATGTGGCACAGACTTGAGGCGATATGAAGGAGAAGACGTATGCTAAGGCAGATCTACACTACAAAGAATAAAGCTCTGTATAATAATCTATACACTGAGTGTACAAAACATTATGAACATGACATAGACTGACCAGGTGAATCCAGGTGAAAGCTATGATCCCTTTATCACTTGTAAATCCACTTCAATCAGTGTAGATGAAGGGGAGGAGACAGGTTAAATAAGGGTTTTGACAATTGAGACATGGATTGTGTATGTGTGCCATTCAGAGGGTGAATGGACAAGACAAAATATGTAAGTGCCTTTGAACGGGGTATGGTAGTAGGTGCCAGGCGCACTGGTTTGAGTGTGTTAAGAACTGCAACGCGGCTGGGTTTTTCACGCTCAACAGTTTCCTGTGTGTATCAAGAAAGGTCCACCACCCAAAGGACATCCAGCCAACTTGACACAACTGTGTGAAGCATTGGAGTCAACATGGGCCAGCATCCCTGTGGAACACTTTTGACACCTTGTAGAGTCTATGCCCCAACAAATTGAGGCTGTTCTGAGGGCAAAAGGGGTGCAACTCAATATTAGGAAGGTGTTCCTAATTTTTTGTACACTCAGTGTAGGGCTATCATATTATAGAGAACATCTCATTATGAAACATTTGATTGAGCCACATCTGACAGGCAAAGCAACACATACAAAGAACTAGCAGTAGTACTAGTTCATTGGTGTTTGTACATCTGAGAGTGTGTTTGTGGGTAAAAAGTGAAGATGGAGAGGCTAAAACAAGGTGACGTGTTGCGCTAAGTAGGCTTATACGTAATTGGCTCGCGTGCAATGCCTGGACGATTGATTCAATTTAATTGGGAAGAAAATGCTAATTTAGTTAGTGGAGCTTATCTTCTTATTATGTTCCTTACAAAGGTGCACAATGATGATATTCTACACACTTCTGCATCTGAATCACTGGTGTCTTGTTTAGGAGATGAGAGAGAGGGAGAGACACACACACGGGCGCACACACACACACAGATTGGCACGATACATCCACCTATCCTCAATATGGCAGATTGACTGTATTCAAGTCCATCTTTCATCTCTGACTCTGGATGGAGGTGTGTGTCCTTGCATGCATGTGTGGGCGTTGGTGTCAGTGACAATTTAGACTTCAGGAGGGGACGCAAAACAAAAACAAAGAGCTTGACAGGCCACGTCATCTAACTGCCCTCCCCCTTCCATACACACACATCCTGAATTGTACGTCAGGGCTTCTATTCCATCCCCGGGAGGAAGGGAGGCTCGCCATCTCTCCTGGTTTCAGACAGGGCTGTCTGGCACCCCTCACAAGCCGATTAATCACTTGTAGCAGACAGCTAAGTGCAGATAATGTGATAAATAGACAGGTCTGACTCTGGAGGATGAGAGAGAGGCACAGAGCATGAGAGCTCTGGCCTGGTCTACCGGGTCCTCATTCACCCTATCTGAACATTGTGTCTGTACATTTCCAATTGATGCAACTGAACTGAGTGAATTGTCTGAGTGGGTTATTGTCATCATATTCCATTCTGTGATTGACGTGCACAGTTCTTTTGTTTTGGGGCCATTGTTTTAGATTAGTACGCATGATGGAGAGATGACAAGATGGAAGAGGAAATTGTTTCTCAGGCAGAATTGTGAAATGAATAAAGGGGTTGAAATAGGTACAGAAATGATAGGATGGTTGGAAGAAATAGAAAAGTGATATTAACTTGAAATATATCAAACACTGTAAAGAAGGTGGTAGAAGAGGCAAGTAGTTAGCAGATGTTGGGGATGAAGTTCTGCTCTCCATGGCAGTGGCACAAATATAGCTAGACATACGCAGTAGCTTTCTAATTATAGAAAATAATATCTAATGGATGAGGGTAATAGATGTACTATTAATACATGTGTGATCTAAGAGATCTCATAAAAAATACAACAGGTGATGATAGATTTAATAAGAGCTGCTGTACTATTCTACAATTTCCTCTTGCTGCCCTGCAGATGAACATCATCTCCGGAGGGTTCTACGACGGGCTGATGCTGTACACCCATGCCCTGAACGAGACCATGACCTCGCCAGAGGACAGACCTGTGGGGAAGACCGTAACCAGGAGGATGTGGAACCGCACCTACAATGGTCAGTCCACTCTACGCATCTCAGTTCATAACCAGGAGCTTTATTCAGTTGAAACAGGGGTTAGAACGGTTCTAGGGGTTCTGGAACATGTGTGAACATGTTTTCAGTCCAGCACTAGCTCTGTGCTCTGTCTCTGGTAACTACAGTGGTCTGCATTTTGTCACAGAGACAATTTCAAAAGGTTTGTGTGAAAACAACATTTTCCATGTCACTGGATTAACTGAGCTCTGGTTTACGATCTTTTGTCAGTTTCTACCTTTGAGGAGGTGGTTCTGTAACAACAACACATTCAATGTCTTCCTTGCAATTTCTCGGTAGATTAATTATTGAGTGCTTTGTGGCAGAATGAGAGAGAACCAGCACGATGCAACACCTTAACAATCCTCGCTATTGACAGAAGGTCACCTATTGGGTGCGTTGTGCCTTTAAAATGAGATGTACACCTCTTCAAGAGCTCTTCAAGACAAAACATTGATATTTTAGTTGCAGGCCATAAGAAGTCATATGGCTCTCAAAAGCCTGCTGGACACGTACACTACATGACCAAAAGTATGAGGACACCTGCTCGTCGAACATCTCATTCCAAAATCATGGGCATTAATATGGAGTTGGTCCCCCCTTTGCTGCTATAACAGCCTCCACTCTTCTGGGATGGCTTTCCACTAGATGTTGGAACATTGCTGCGGGTACTTGCTTCCATTCAGCCACAAGAGCATTATTGAGGTTGGGCACTGATGTTGGGCGATTAGGCCTGGCTCGCAGTCGGCGTTCCAATTCATCGCAAAGGTGTTGGATGGGGTTGAGGTCAGGGCTCTGTGCAGGCCAGTCAAGTTCTTCTACACTGATCTCGACAAACCATTTCTGTATGGACCTTGCTTTGTGCACGGGGGCATTGTCATGCTGAAACAGGAAAGGGCCTTCCCCAAACTGTTGCTACAGAGTTGGAAGCACAGAATCGTCTAGAATGTCATTGAATACTGTAGCGTTAAAATTTCCATTCACTGGAAGTAAGAGGCCTAGCCCGAACCATGAAAAACAGCCCCAGACTATTATTCCTCCTCCACCAAACTTTACAGTTGGCACTATGCATTGGGGCAGGTAGCGTTCTCCTGGCATCGCCAAAACCAGATTTGTCTGTCGGACTGCCAGATGGTGAAGCGTGATTTATCACTCCAGAGAATGCGTTTCCATTGCTCCAGAGTCCAATGGCGGCAAGCTTTACACCGCTCCAGTCGACGCTTGGCATTGCGCATGGTGATCTTAAGCTTGTGTACGGCTGCTCGGCCATGGAAACCCATTTCATGAAGCTCCCGACGAACGGTTATTGTGCTGACATTGCTTCCAGATGCAATTTGGAACTAGGTAGTGAGTGTTACAACCGAGGACAGATGATTTTTACGCGCTATGCGCTTCAGCACTCGGCAGTCCCGTTCTGTGCGCTTGTGTGGCCTGCCACTTCGTGGCTGAGCCATTGTTGCTCCTAGAAGTTTCCACTTCACAATAACATCACTTACAGTTGACCGGGGCAGCTCTAACAGGGCAGAAATTTGACGAACTGACTTGTTGGAAAGGTAGCATCCTATGACGGTGCCACGTTGAAAGTCACTGAGCTTTTCAGGAAGGCCATTCTACTGCCAATGTTTTCCCATGGAGATTGCATGGCTGTGTGCTCGATTTTATACACCTGTCAGGAATGGATGTGGCTGAAATAGCCAAATCCACTAATTTGAAGGGGTGTCCACATACTTTTGCATATATAGTGTAGGTTTACACCAGTGGCGGTCGGTGCCGTTTAAGATGATGGAGGACGATTATTTTTTTAAATGAGCATGGCATTATTTATATTACAGCATATTAGATGACTGTCATTCATATTCCCATTCAACCAGCTCAATGTAACATTGATAGGTTTAGGCTACTACATGATACTCTAATATTCCCTACACCCATCATGAGGTTGCTACAACCTAGCCTATGAATGAAAGTTTACAACGTAGGTGCACAGGTCGAGATACATTTTAGTAATCAAGGTGACAGACATCGACACATTCAATACAGCCCTGCACAATCTTGCCTGCATCTACAGTGGGGGGAAAAAGTATTTAGTCAGCCACCAATTGTGCAAGTTCTCCCACTTAAAAAGATGAGAGAGGCCTTTTCATCATAGGTACATGTCAACTATGACAGACAAATTGAGAAGAAAAAAATCCAGAAAATCACATTGTAGGATTTTTAATGAATATATTTGCAAATTATGGTGGAAAATAAGTATTTGGTCACCTACAAACAAGCAAGATTTCTGGCTCTCACAGACCTGTAACTTCTTCTTTAAGAGGCTCCTCTGTCCTCGTTACCTGTATTAATGGCACCTGTTTGAACTTGTTATCAGTATAAAAGACACCTGTCCACAACCTCAAACAGTCACACTCCAAACTCCACTATGGCCAAGACCAAAGAGCTGTCAAAGGACACCAGAAACAAAATGGTAGACCTGCACCAGGCTGGGAAGACTGAATCTGCAATAGGTAAGCAGCTTGGTTTGAAGAAATCAACTGTGGGAGCAATTATTAGGAAATGGAAGACATACAAGACCACTGATAATCTCCCTCGATCTGGGGCTCCACGCAAGATCTCACCCCGTGGGGTCAAAATGATCACAAGAACGGTGAGCAAAAATCCCAGAACCACACGGGGGGACCTAGTGAATGACCTGCAGAGAGCTGGGACCAAAGTAACAAAGCCTACCATCAGTAACACACTACGCTGCCAGGGACTCAAATCCTGCAGTGCCAGACGTGTCCCCCTGCTTAAGCCAGTACATGTCCAGGCCCGTCTGAAGTTTGCTAGAGTGCATTTGGATGATCCAGAAGAGGATTGGGAGAATGTCATATGGTCAGATGAAACCAAAATAGAACCTTTTGGTAAAAACTCAACTCGTCGTGTTTGGAGGACAAAGAATGCTGAGTTGCATCCAAAGAACACCATACCTACTGTGAAACATGGGGATGGAAACATCATGCTTTGGGGCTGTTTTTCTGCAAAGGGACCAGGATGACTGATCCGTGTAAAGGAAAGAATGAATGGGGCCATGTATCGTGAGATTTTGAGTGAAAACCTCCTTCCATCAGCAAGGGCATTGAAGATGAAACGTGGCTAGGTCTTTCAGCATGACAATGATCCCAAACACACCGCCCGGGCAACGAAGGAGTGGCTTCGTAAGAAGCATTTCAAGGTCCTGGAGTGGCATAGCCAGTCTCCAGATCTCAACCCCATAGAAAATCTTTGGAGGGAGTTGAAAGTCCGTGTTGCCCAGCGACAGCCCCAAAACATCACTGCTCTAGAGGAGATCTGCATGGAGGAATGGGCCAAAATACCAGCAACAGTGTGTGAAAACCTTGTGAAGACTTACAGAAAATGTTTGACGTGTGCCTCAGTGCCAACAAAGGGTATATAACAAAGTATTGAGAAACTTTTGTTATTGACCAAATACTTATTTTCCACCATGATTTGCAAATAAATTCATAAAAAATCCTACAATGTGATTTTCTGGATTTTTTTTCCTCATTTTGTCTGTCATAGTTGACTATGATGATAATTACAGGCCTCTCTAATTTTTTTAAGTGGGAGAACTTGCACAATTGGTGGCTGACTAAATACTTTTTTTCCCCACTGTAGCTGATCTAGGGTGTAATCATTAGTCCAACAGTTGCAAACAAGATTTTCTATTGGACAAATTCAGGTATGTTTGTCCCCGTTTCGTTCCGTTTGCTTCCATTTAAGAAACATTTTTCAACAGAATCTGTGGAATGAATACACTCCTGATCACCGCAAACACAGTTCACTTTCAAAGCAGCCACATACAGTACCAGTCAAAAGTTTGGATACACCTACTCATTCAAGGGTTTTTCTTTATTTTATCTATTTTCTACATTGTAGAATAATAGTGAAGACATCAAAACTATGACATAACACATATGGAATCATGTAGTAACCCAAAAAGTGTTAAACAAATCAAAATATATTTTAGATTTTAGATTCTTCAAATAGCCACCCTTTGCCTTGATGACAGCTTTGCACACTCTTGGCATTCTCTCAACCAGTTTCACCCGGAATGCTTTTCCAACAGTCTTGAAGGAGTTCCCATTTATGCTGAGCCCTTGTTGGCTGCTTTTCCTTCACTCTGCGGTCCAACTCATCCCAAACCATCTCAATTGGGTTGAGGTTGGAGGATTGTGGAGGCCAGGTCATCTGATGCAGCACTCCATCACTCTCCTTCTTGGTCAAATAGCCCTTACACAGCCTGGAGGTGTGTTGGGTCATTGTCCTGTTGAAAAACAAATGATAGTCCCACTAAGCGCAAACCAGATGGGATGGCATATCGCTGCAGAAAGCTGTGGTAGCCATGCTGGTTAAGTGTGCCTTGAATTGTAAATAAATCACTGACAGTGTCACCAGCAAAGCACCCCCACACCATCACACCTCCTCCTCCATGCGGAGATCATCCGTTCACCTACTCTGCGTCTCACAAAGACACGACGGTTGGAACCAAAAAGCTCAAATTTGGACTCATCAGACCAAAGGACAGATTTCCACCGGTCTAATGTCCATTGCTCGTGTTTCTTGGCCCAAGCAAGTCTCTTCTTCTTATTGGTGTCCTTCAGTAGTGGTTTCTTTGCAGCAATTCGACCATGAAGGCCTGATTCACGCAGTGTCGTCTGAACAGTTAATAATATAAATAAGCCATTTAGCAGACGCTTTTATCCAAAGCGACTTACAGTCATGCGTGCATACATTTATTAATTTTTTCTGTATGGGTGGTCCCGGGGATCGAACCCACTACCTTGGCGTTACAAGCGCCGTGCTCTACCAGCTGAGCTACAGAGGACCACAGTTGATGTTGAGATGTGTCTGTTACTTGAACTCTGTGAAGCATTTATTTGGGCTGCAATTTCTGAGGCTGGTAACTAATTAACTTATCCTCTTCAGCAGAGGTAACTCTGGGTTTTCCTTTCCTGTGGCGGTCCTCATGAGAGCCAGTTTCATCATAGCGCTTGATGGTTTTTGCGACTGCACTTGAAGAAACTTTCAAAGTTCTTGACATTTTCCATATTGACTGACCTTCATGTCTTAAAGTAATGATGGACTGTCGTTTCTCTTTGCTTATTTGAACTGTTCTTGCCATAATATGGACTTGGTCTTTTACCAAATAGGGCTATCTTCTGTATACCAACCCTACCTTGTCACAACACAACTGATTGGCTCAAACGCATTAAGAAGAAAATAAATTCCACAAATTAACTTTTAACGAGGCAAACCTGTTAATTGAAATGTATTCCAGGTGACTACCTCATGAAGCTGGTTGAGAGAATGCCAAGCGTGTGCAAAGCTGTCATCAAGGCAAAGGGTGGCTACTTTTTTGTTACTACATGATTCCATATGTGTTATTTCATAGTTTTGATGTCTTCACTATTATTCTACAATGTAGAAAATAGTAAAAATAAAGAAAAACTCTTGAGGTGTGTCCAAACTTTTGAATGGTACAGTACATACAGCATGATCCCTTTGATCACACACTTGGCATTGTGTGCCCTGTGTAGCTCAGTTGGTAGAGCATGGCGTTTGCAACGCCAGGGTTGTGGGTTCGATTCCCACGGGTGGCCAGTATGAAGAATGTATGCACTCACTAACTGTAAGTCGCTCTGGATAAGAGCGTCTGCTAAATTAAGTTTTTTTTTAAATGATCGTTAGATAATTCCTTCTCACATCTATGCTCCTCCTCTCACTTTAAAAAAATTATTTTAACTAGGCAAGTCAGTTAAGAACAAATTCTTATTTACAATGACGGCCTACACCGGTCAAACCCGGACGACGCTGGGCCAATTGTGCAACACCCTATGGGACTCCCAATCACGGCCGGTTGTGATACAGCCTGGAATCGAACCAGGGGGTCTGCAGTGACGCCTCAAGCACTGAGATGCAGTGCCTTAGACCACTGCGCCACTCGGGAGCCCAACTTCAGTGCACAACCTGAGTAAACCCACTACAATCATGCAGTACAGTATACAGTTAGCAAGCAGTTTAGCAGTTTCATCGGCGGGCCCCGGTGGCAATAAATTAATAAAACCAAAAGCTTACCTTGACTTGGAAGAGTTCCAGTGTTGAAATGCCAACAAAGTAACATAGCATCCCTCTCTGTTTGAGCCGGGTGTTTGAGTAGGCTGAACTAGCTAGTTGCATTGGCTAGCTAAGTAAGTGAAATTGAAAAAAATAAGAAATATAGCTATCTCTCGCTCTCTCGCTCTCTCTCTTGCATCACCTTCATTTTTGAATAAATTAATTTGTTCAAAACGGTTGCAACTATTGGCTTTCTCTCTCTTTGAGTCAACTACTCAACACATTTTATGCACTGCAGTGCTAGCTAGCTGTACCTTATGCTTTCAGTAATAGATTCATTCTCTGATCCTTTGATTGGGTGGACAACATGTCAGTTCATGCTGCAAGAGCTCTGATAGATTGGAGGACATCCTCCGGAAGTTGTCATAATTACTGTGTAAGTCTATGTAATGGGGTGAGAACCACCAGCCTCCTAGGTTTTGTATTAAAGTCAATGTACCCAGAGGAGGACGGAAACTAGTTGTCCTCTGGCTACACCATGGTCCTACCCTACAGAGTGCTGTTGAGACTACTGTAGACCTACATTGCAAAATAATGTATTTAAATAAATTATTTGGTGACGTGAATATATTTAGTAAAGTTATATCAAAAAAATATAACTTTTTTAAATGTTTCACTATTTTTATTTTTATTAAATTCACAGAGGAGGATGGTCCTCCACTTCCTCCTCTGTGGAGCCTCTACTGGTTTCACTGTAGATACCATTTATGTCAGATGTTATAAGGTGGGAATAGGTTTAATAACTGTGGACATGTCCTTTGTGATGAAGTTTTGCCAAAAACAGAAATCTCCTCAAAGCAGTTCAAGAGAAAATATTACATGGAAAGGATCAATTAGCGGGCCATGGTTGTGTCTTTTGGCCTTTTGAAGACAGGCAGATGTTTTCTCTATGTCTCTGCAAGCTCTTGAAAAATAAAGAAAGAGCACCAGAATGAAACAAAAAATGCCAACATTGTGAAACATGTTATTGAACAGCCTTCTTCATCTCCGCTGGCAGCTGGTTCGTAGCCAAGTCAAGGTTTGTAGCGGAAGTCAATTCATCTTCACGTTCGGCTTCGAGCAAACACATTCCGGGACGCCGCAAATGGATGTGGAACATGTGCATTTCTAAATGAAAGCATTTAATCATCCTTTTATTCATCACAGACATAAGAGAGTATAGGATGAAAAACACATCTGGATCCTGTAAGGTGACCTTTTTCCTGTGCACCTAAAGTTGATGAATATGACCAATCTTCTGTTTGTAAAACGTCCATAAAACCCAGCACACGCAACCCAGTGACAACTTAGGTGATTGATGAGGTCGTATAACGCTCAACATGGAGTAGACAAAGCTACATCTATCGTTCATAACACATACATTGTCCTTTTTACCAAATTTTGGGCTGAAGAGTTAGACACAGCATCTTACTTTCTGAGGAAGGCCTCCATTGCATTTCCTGTGCCAGTACCACCCTCCCCCCAAACGCACACACCTCACTGACTAAGCCATAAGGTTAAGTGTGTTTACCCAGACTTGTGGGTTTCACAAGTGTTTGCATTACTAATGGCCGAAATAGAAGATGGTGGTCTCAAAGCTTGTAGCAGGTTGTCATCACCCCTGTCCCAGTCGTAATCCTTTGTGAGGGACCTGAAGACAGATGCCAAGTCCTAGCAACCTCTGTTTATTGGGATTTGAGGGGAATTAGAATTATTGGGGTGGGGCTGTTGATCTGATGTTTGTTTGGCTGGTCACAGAGTCAAGGGGTCAGAGAGTCAGATTATGTGTGAGGTCACAGGAGACAGTGAAAGGTGCTTGACTCCAAATCAAAGGTAACAGCAAGAACAAATACGTTGAATCATTGGAACAGTACACATACTTGAGGAGCTGACAAAGTCATAAGGGACATCTCATCAGGTAAGTACCCAGGTTGTTTGCTCTGCACTCCTCTCTCCTTCCCTCTTTCACCCTGCTTCCCCATTTCCATTTTATTCCCTCCATCTGTCCTCCATTACTGCCCGCCTGCCCCCTCTTTTTCCTTTAATCTCCTTGGCTGACCCCTCTTTACAAACGGCTATCCTTCTCTCCTCAATCACTATGAGTTGGACCAGAGCACACAAACAACAGAGATGAACACTTCAGACAGCCAGTGGGAGGGCAGAGCCAAAAACAGATGGAGTCTCCTCACGCTGATTCTGTTAGCCCAACCAAACATAGGCAATGAAAGGCTGAGGGGTTTGTTTGGTTGCATGCGAGGACAATGCTTCTTTTTCTTTCTTTTTTTGCTCACACCGGTGCAAACTGTAACGTAAGCTGTTTGGTACCTTTAGTTAATTGTTATGCTTCCGATTCAGTGCTTTTTAGTTATATTCTGTGTTGTTTTGTTTTGTTAGAAAGTGAAGGCAGCTTTAAGTCAGTATAGTGAAATACAAAACCTTCATCTGAAACTTGACTTCAGCAGTTAAACTATAGTATATGACTCATATGAGTAATTGTACGTTGTAAACTTGTGAAAGTGTGTGAAAAAAATATTTCAGTGTCAGAGGTGGATGTCCTGCTGTGTGTGCCAGCTTGTTAATGCCAGTCACCCTATCTTTTCTATCAGTCATTGTCCTTACTCATAATTATTCCTTCACACCTTGTTTCATTATTTCCTGGTCTAGCGCTCCTCTCCTCTGCTCTCAATCCTCTCCTCTGTGAACAGTTCTCTAATTCCATCCCACAGGATCTGCCTTCCTCTTTTTCCTTCCTCCTCACTTCACCAATCTGTCCATATTTTCTCTCTCTCTTATCAAGGTGTTCCTCCTCACTTCACTGCTCTGTCAATCTCTGTCATATTTTTCCTGTCCCAACGTGTCTTATCCTCCTGAACTCTTATTTTACCCTCTTCTCTCCTCTCTGTCTCCTCTAAACTCTCTGTCCTTTGCCATGGAAATATCTCATTTCTCTTTTGGCTGTCATGTTACAAAAAGTCCCCCTGGAAAAAAAGAGGAAATCCCCAAAATAGGAGAGAAATCTAATCAGGCGAAACCAGAGCTCCCGTGGCCGTGTCAACAGCAGCCATCTCCCTCAATCTCCCTCTGACGCCAGCCTCCACCCTCCGCTCATCCCTCTATCTCTCTCTGTCCATCTGTCTCCACCTCCCTCGCTTTTCCCTTTCTCTCCCCACCATCCATCACTCATTGTCAGTTTTCTCTGCCTCTGTCTTCTGTGCAGTGGCCCTGGTCACTTAGGCACCTGGTATTTCCAACAGTAGGTCTGGCCTGGGTCGAGCTGATAATGAGCTGTGTGAATCTGAAGCCTTGTCATCAGAGCCACAGTGGAGCACAGGGCTGGAGTGTAGAGTGCACTGTAGAAAGGAGACAGGCAGACAGGTGGGCAGAGGGGGATAGGAACAGATAGAAATAATGAATAACTCTTGTGCTTGTGCACTTTTGTTAATCATATGTCCTGAAACTCTACAGCTACATGGTACATGGTATGCCCCCATTGTCCCAGAAATATTTGGTAACTGGAGGAACTTGTCAATGCTATTAGTGGGCAACGGATTGCCTGTAAAAAGGATTGACAGACCATACAGATCTTAGTCTAATAGCATTTAGCGTTCGAGACCCTTTCATGTCATTCATAACTACAGGTCTTGCTCTCTATTTCTCTCTCTCTCTCTCTCTCTCTCTCTCTCTCTCTCTCTCTCTCTCTCTCTCTCTCTCTCTCTCTCTCTCTCTCTCTCTCTCTCTCTCTCTCTCTCTCTCTCTCTCTCTCTCTCTCTCTCTCTCTCTCTCTCCCTCCCTTAATCCCTCCCTATCTCTCCATCAGAGGCTAAGAAAAATCCCACGATGAATCCAGATGAATAATGAATAATATACATTATTCATAAGTAAGTCCTAGAATAGTACATTTTAATTTTTTCCATCCTTAGTAACCTATATATTTGATGAAACAACTATGTTTCTTTGATGACTGTTGTTGACTGATGTGATAAGGTTCAAGGTAAACAAAGTAAACACATAGATAGCTGTACATTTTTGGACATGACAACAGGTGTGTGCCATCCTTAGTTAGCTAGGCAGGGGCTGTTATGTATGCAGAACACACTTTGATCCAGGGACATAAGCCGCAGGTGGTTTGCAGACTGCCAGACTATTGCACGTCTGCCTGGGTAGAAGAATGCCATAGTTATTTCACAGTAAATGTAATTATTTAAAGGAGAGGTGCTTGTGGGGAGGCGTTAAAAGCATTCCAAAAAAGAATTCTAATTAACCAATGAATTTTCTGACGACTAAGTAGAGTGAACAGAAAACAGCCTGCAAGTGAACCTCCTGGTCTAGCTGATGCAGAGCTGCAATATCAAATCACACTACAGTGAGTGTACAATAAGGTCAATATTTGCATATACTGTATGTGACAGGAGTGCTCCCACTTCACGTTTAGCAGCAGTGATAATAAATACCCAATACATCACCTATTCCCATGTGTTCACTCTTTAGCTAAGAACAAAGGCTGTTTATGTGGCTCTAATGGAGCTCTATCAGCACCTGCTCTCATGGCTTCACAGCAGCTGGGGATTGTAATCACCTGGTTGGCACCATGCATATCCATAAACAACACTGTGACTCGGTGGAAAATCAAATGGTGCAGTGACACTTCCACTGTGTACTTTGTTAACGGTTGTTGTTATTCATAAGAGCATGTTCTGTGCTTTCCCCAGATTTAAAGTCAAAGTACTTTCCAGTTATGCCCTGAATCAGAGAAGTGTTTGATTGTAGGTTTCATTAACGTCTAGGGGCGCACTGCGACATCCTGCATTGTGTTGCTAATCCTCCCTCCGTGTGCCCTTTTCAAATGCCTTGACAGTTGCCTTGTGCATTTATCGACCAGAACCCTCAAAACCACAACATGCCACTAATGTGGACTCACCTCTGGGTTTTCATGGACATTTTCTTTCAGACACTTGACCTTTTTTTTCCTACCTCGTCAAAATGTTTCTGGAACCTTTTGCTTGACTGTGAGATCTTCTTGTTATACCTCAACACAAAGAGGACCAGATGAAAATGATGTGCATTGTGCAGTCTTGGATGGAGGGAGTTGACACTTGATTTAGGAATAGGCAGCCCTGGAGCATGTGCCTGGTGACTTCTCACCCAGGTTAGCCGTCAGTACGGAACAGCTCATGCAATGTTTTTTCAATCAGATGTCAACTTCCTCCATCAGGGGCACACTGCTGTGCAAATCAAACATACTTGGAAAGGTGCGGTGTGGAAACTGATTCCCGTTTTAGTTTAGGTAATTACAAGGATTTGAACAGTGAGGGGAATAAGATGAGACAGACAGACAGGATGTTTTACTGTTGTTGATGATATATGAATTTACATCATGTACAAAGATAGATACAGTACATGAAGAGAGGCAGCCAGTATAGACCTTATAAATAGAGAGAGGGAGAGGGAGGATGTAGAAATGGAAGGATCAGGTTACAGCTGCTTTCCTCTCTGACTTCTGTTCCATTAACTAATGGGCCTGGATGGGTGAGAGAGATTCAGCCACTTTAGGAGGACAGTGGAAGGTGTATAGAAGATGCTTCTTCATGATTGAAAACAGCATGTTTTGGCAATACAGCCTTCATCAGATATACTTCCAATACACATCACTCATGAGGTTACATCAATATAGTCCATTTAGACTTTTAAGAAAGCATACAGGTAGTTGTAATTTACCAAACTATCACACTAGCTATCAAGCTACTGCACTGTACCGTAGCTCACAATGTGCCACCTTTCTCCACATGCTCTGAACACCTGCTCTGATTGCTAGCACATTGTGCAAATGCCCCCCGTGGCTCTGTTCTTTGCAGCACAATTAAAGTGCGTCAGCGCTACCAGACTAATACAGCTTCTGCTGGACTGAGCCTCCATCACTGCAGCCCACTGAATTCAGCCCTCCCCCCAACCATTTCCATTCAAGGTCTAAGAATTATTAAAGAGTTATTAATAAAGAGTAAGACAGCAGTAAGAGGTTTGTGAGGCTAAGAAAAATGGATGGATGGATGGACGGACAGAGGGATGGTTAAAGGCCACATTTATTTTTACTGTAAATGTGTCTCCATTGTTCTATATCCTTCCCATACCTAGTTTGCCTTAACATAGACAGACCAGTCAGGGCCCATCCCCCAAAGATGTGCTACTCCCAATTCTTGGAAGTCGTGGTGACGTCACCCACATAACACACACATGACTCATTGGTCAATGTTAAGTGTATAATGTTCTATTAAATAGGTACAAAATCATGACTTCACTCCCCTTATTTCCACACCTTAACCTGTCCCAGACAACCAAACACCATGCAGCCCCCATGTAGATGCTGGCCAAATGTAATTTTCCCAGACCAACCACAAGTTTAATTATTCTCTGACCACTGCCTGACTGTGTGTGTGTGAGGAGGGCAATAACGTCTGTGGGAAAATGTGTGTTCTTGAGTATGTGCGTTTGTGCACGCGTGCATGCTACCATATCTTCTGCATCTCCCTCTAGCCGATAATTTTACATTTTTACATTTTTAGTCATTTAGCAGACGCTCTTATCCAGAGCGACTTACAGTTAGTGAATACATTTTTTTTTATACTGGCCCCCCATGGGAATCGAACCCACAACCCTGGCGTTGCAAACGCCATGCTCTATCAACTGAGCTACATCCCTGCCGGCCATTCCCTCCCCTACCCTGGACGACACTGGGCCAATTGTGCGCCGCCCATGAGTCTCCCGGTCGCGGACGGCTGCGACAGAGCCTGGATTCGAACCAGGATCTCTAGTGGCACAGTTAGCACTGCGATGCAGTGCCTTAGACCACTGCGCCACTCAGGAGATAATCCGTCCCATATCATAGCACATCTCTCGGGCCCTCTCTCCTCTGATTAGAGGGATGATGCCTGTATATTTCTTTATTACTAGGATAACCCCATTTGGATTGGACATTTCCATGCCGGTAATGGCGTCACCTGTCATGTAATTTCTCCCTATAGACACCTCTTTCCATTCACACTCAATATGGAATGGCTCTCAGACTATTATCTGCACCTCCAAATCAACCCTGGGCTGTTGTCTTAGCCGGAAATGAAAGTCATGTCCATACAAGATGGCCATCTACTAGATTTATTAGCAAGATAGCCCAGCTATATTACTGTCATTATGGATGAATACTTTTGGGTGGACCTGGGGTGGACCAACTTATTCTGTTTGTGTTTGCGTCTGTGTATCTCCACCACCACCATTTGAAGTGAAGTTGTTGGCATGACCAATGTTTGTTTTGAAAGTTATGGCTGTTTATTTGTTACATTTGAGATGTTGTTATGGTTGTTCTAACTTGCTCAATGGTTGAGATTTGTTTTCCGGTGTCAGCTAATTGGGACGACCTCAAATGTAAATCTGCTCTCGTTTCGTAACGACAGTAATAATTTGTAGTAATTATCGTTACCCGCTGAGCACTTTGATGATTATTTTCATCCCTGGACTGGATATGGCTCCTCTCTCTTTCTGGTCCTCTCAACAGGTGTAACAGGCCTGGTGCAGATAGATGAGAATGGGGACAGAGAGACAGACTTCGCTCTCTGGGACATGACTGACACCAACACCAGTGTTTTCCAGGTACTGAACACACACACATCTCTCTCTCTCTCTCTCTCTCTCTCTCTCTCTCTCTGTCTCTCTCTCTCGCTCTCTCTCTCTCTCTGTCTCTCTCTCTCTCTCTCGCTTGCTCTCTCGCTCGCTCTCTCACTCTCTCTCTCGCTCGCTCTCTCTCTCTCTCTCTCTCGCTCGCTCGCTCGCTCTCTCTCTCTCTCTCTCTCTCGCTCTCTCTTTCTCTCTCTCTCTCTCTCTCTCTCTCTCGCTCTCGCTCTCTCTCTCTCTCTCTTTCTCTTTCTCTCTCTCTTTCTCTCTCTCTCTCTACCTCTCTCTCTCATACACTAAGGCTCCTCATCTCTTTCATTCTGCCAGTGCTCATAAAGCTGACAGCCTGAGTCTGTGTGTTTTGGAGATGTGAAAATAAAACTAGATGTACTTCAGAGGCATTAACATCTGGAAGAGAAGAGCTCTAAAGTTCAAAGAAAGACCTCCATGACTCCATTACCACTACAATATACCATCTGCTGTCTCTACAGTTCATAGAAAGACCTCCATGACTCCATTACCACTACAATATACCATCTGCTGTATCTACAGTTCATAGAAAGACCTCCATGACTCCATTACCACTACAATATACCATCTGCTCAGGGTGAGGGTAAATGGGGCAACAACTATATATAGCTATAGCATACAGTAGTAACAAACCCTATTTAATCCTACATATGATAATTGAATATGTAATTTCATCCACCCAGTGCCAATGTGTTTGTCTTATGTAATGACAGAATGATATATATTACAGTTTTTCTCGATTGCTAAGACACATTTCTTGAAAGCTGCTCTCCTTTTCTCTTAACTGTGAACACAAAACCCAATTTTCAAGCTACATTCACAAAACCTCAGACTCTTCTTGCAAAACCAAACTTTCACCTCAAAACAGTTCAATCTGTGCTCAAAACTGAACTATGTTGTCAAATCGTGCCCCGAGTCAATCAAAATTAAAAACACTACTGAACAGTCACTAAACACTACGTAGAAAAATTGAAAACACAATGCTCAGGACATGAAGCTGGAGAAATAAATGTTTATTGTTCACTGTAGGCTAAATGCATGTTGCAAAACAAAAAAAACTGTGCATTTAGCACTTGTGCAAAAGACAAAACAGAAATATTGTGCATTTACATGTAGCACTTGTAAAAACAAACAGAAATCTTATGCGTTTGCCACTTGTGTACAGTAAGCCCATGTAAAAATAAAGTACAAAAATATACAAATAAGTGCATTACTCAGCCACAGCATCATGTATCCGTACTGGGTCAGGCCACAGGACTTCATCCACATCACAGGCCACATTTTGTCTGGCCAGGCAACGGGGGAAAAAACCCCTGGCATGCCGTATCCAGGCTTGGCATGCCTCCACACCTATGTCACCACAGGCAAGTCCCATGGCTTGCAGGAGATTTACCCTGGTGTAAGGTTGGCGTTCATATACCTTCCACCGCCATGAGGAGAAGAATTCCTCAATGGGGTTTAGGAAAAGGGGAGTACGGTGGAAGGCAAAGATTGATAAAACCTTGGTTCATATTGTACCACTCTCTAACCTGGAGGGCTCTGTGAAAACTCACATTGTCCCAAACAACAACATAGATGGGATGCTCATCCTGCTGCCCTAACAAAGCATCTCGCATGTGATTGAGGAAAATGAGGAGCTGGTGAGTGTTGTAGGGCCCCAGGTTGGCATGATGGTGGACAACCCCATGATTGCTGATGGCAGCACATAATGTGACATTGCCACCACGCTGCCCAGGAACACCAACAATGGCCCGATGGCCAATCACATTACGGCCTCTCCTTCTCCTTTTGGTGAGATTACAGTTTTTCTCAGTCGCTTTGGTGCATTTTTCACATCATCCCTAACATGTGCAAAATAATAAGTGCATTTCTCAGAACAATTTGTACAAACTGCAATATACAATAGATATGTTTCTAAAGCTAGTCAGTCACTAAAAATCCTTAGTACATCTCTCAAAAGTAAATATTCATGCCAATGATCATGTCAGTGTCATCAGAATGATAAGTCATTGAGTCATTGTTCACGAACAAGGTTGTCAAAATGTTTAGGCATGTTGTCAATGGAACTGTGTACCTTGACAGTATTACCTGATGTAAACTTAGGCTACAGTTTGGATGACAGTTACTGTATTGAAAATGCACAAGGCTGCACTTCTATGGCATATATCAATTTCAACAGTACTATTTACATATTACTGTATGTGGGTTATTGATTGAAAGAGACTGGACAACCCAAGGGGCACAAAGGAAAAAAAACTAAATTAGAAAGAAACACAGGAAACCACCCCTAAGGCACAACTTTGCCCACAGCACTGTTCTAGTGCTGTCTCTACACATCCAGACGTTCCTGTCTGTCAGCCCACATATTCTCATCCACATCACACCGGATATTTTCCCTTCCAATGCAACGTGGAAAGAATCTTTTGGAATGCCTTATCCATCCTCTGCAGGCGTCTACTGTGGTGTCCTCACATGCTGCATCCATTGCAGCCAGCAGGGTCATCTGTGTGTGTGGCTGACGATCGTACACCTTCCACCTCCATGCTGAAAAGAACTCCTCAATTGGGTTAAGGAATGGTGAATAAGGTGGGAGGAATTCTATGAGCATCCTCGGGTGGGTCACAAACCATTGCCTTATGATGTTTGATCGATGGAAACTCACATTATCACAAATGACCACATACTTTGGCAAATCATCTCTAAACAGACCCCTCTCATCATCAGGGATGAGAGCCCTGTAGAGAGTCTCTAAAAAGTTGAGTAGATGCTGGGTGTTGTATGGCCCTAAAAGGGGGATATGGGTTAGGACACCATGCTCCGAAATAGCAGCACACATGGTGATATTTCCTCCCCGTTGGCCTGGCAAATCCACAGTAGCTCTGTGACCGATGATATTCCGACCCCGCCTTCTGCATTTGGTCAGGTTGAAGCCAGCCTCATCCACGTATACAAAGTTGTGAGAGGGTTCACTTGATTCCAACTCCATTATACGCTATATCCCAGAACACACAGTTGAATTTGTTTTGGTAAGGAAGAGTGACATAAAATGTACATATATTGCATGTTCCTTCCACAGCAATGGAAATGTGTGCAGTTTATGCTTACTGTACTATGTAACACTATAAAATGTTGCTGTAAAGTAGTTACATAGATATATGTTTTACCTGTACATACTGGTACCGTAGCTCCTTAACTCTGTCCTCATTCCTTTGGGAATGGTACACGGTACAGCTGTTTCATACTCATCTGGTTTCTATGCAGCACCCTGTCGATGGTTGAGATGCTAACCGTATGGATGTTTTCAAAGACATCGTTGTCTTCTATAATGGTCCTTTGTATTTCCCTGAGTCTCATGGCATTGTTTGCTCGGACCATGGTGCAAATAGCCTCCTCCTGTTGAGGTGTGAAAAGGCGTCCTCTGCCACCGGTTTGAGGTAATCTTGCAGTCCTATGTGTGGAAAAATGCAGTGATGCATCGCACACTTTCACATAGACAAAACTATGCGAACACACATTTTACTGTAAAACATACAGGTGGGTGCATGTAAGGTGCAGTATGTATCTGTATAGAGTATATTTCTGTATGCTGTGAAATACAAGTGGACTACTGTAATATGAAGCATTGTAGGAAGTATACAGTATACTGCTTATATACAGTAACAGTGCACTGTACATTGGTGGACATACCTGTTCTCTCTTGAAACGTTTGTACTATTGAGGACACGGTTGATCTCCCAATATTCGGCTGCACCCTTCGACCCGCCTCAGCCATTGTAAGGCCATGATTGACAACATGGTCTACAATAGTGGCCCTTATGTCATCAGATATGCGCCTATGTCCTCTTCTGCCTCTTCCTCTGTTTTGCCTTCCACCACGCATCCTTGCTCCTCTTCTTCCTCCTCTTGGCTGTTGACCCTGTTCGTTTCCTGGTCCATCCATTATTGGAAAATTGCAACTCTGTGTTGTGGTCTGTCTATATATGCTTGCCAATTGATTGTTCACGAGATGCACCTTTGAGCAATTTAGACAACTGGTTGATTGTTGGTTGAACTAACACTTTACATTCCTTCATGAGTGAGGGTTAATTTCACCTGCACGATTCAGCAATTTACGTTTTTGTACAAAAGGTCTAATAGAAATGTGTAAACTATGCTTGACAGTTTATGACAAATAGTTCAACAATTTTGCATGTAATGGCTTATGCAAGGAACTAATGCCTAGATGTTTTGAGGGGTAAGACTATTCAACAGAGAACCATCTACTATATTTTGATCAACATGACATGAGCAATTGAAAATGTGGAAAAAAGCTGACACTTGTACATTATCAATTGCAATATGTACAAAAGCAATTGCAATTTGTTCAAAGGAATAAGAAATTGCTTTAATGATGTGCACAAGTGACTAGATGATTTGGAATTTGTACAAGTAGTATCAAGAATTGCACTTTTGATCTAAGAAATGCACCAAAGCGACTGAGAAAAACTGTAAACCCAGCTTCATCCATGTAGATGTATTGATGGGGTCTTTCCATTGCATCCAGTTGAAAAACCCTCTGTAGAAATAGATATAGTTTTGTAAGTGATACGGAAAAAGTGATTTAGGCCACTACAGTAAATCACTACTTAGAGTAATCAACATTGAATGTGTCTGGATATATGCCAACCTGTACATACTGGAATCTTTGCTCTTTGACTCTGTCTGAGTTGCGATCAAAGGGCACTCTGTATAGCTGTTTCATGCGCAGTCTGTTGCGCTTGAGGACACGATCAACAGTAGAAAGGCTGACACTGTTGATACCCTCAAAATTTAAATGGTCCTCAATGATCTTCTGCTGAATTTCGCTCAGTTTAATGGCATTGTTCTCACGGACCATATCAACAATTAGGGTCTCTTGGTGTGGGGAGAACATACCTGTCCTCCCACCCCCATGTGGCAGTCTTTCAATTCTACAAAAAGAGAACATGGAGTTACAAAAAATATACATGGAATACTAGGCCTACAAACAGTTAGACCAACCCTCCATTACAATACTACAGTACATTGGTACAGTGATGTACTGAAACATATATTTACTTACAGTATACTGTGGTACAGTATATAGTATGTCATACAGTAATTGCTGTCAACATTTACATACTGTACTATAATGTCAAAAAAAGGTAATTACCTGTTCTCTTCTCTAAATCTTCGGATTATGGTGGACACAGTGAATCTACTGATGTTTGGTTGTACCCTTTGTCCAGCCTCCCTCATGCTCATACCATGGACAAGAACATGGTCAATCACAGTAGCTCTGATTTCATCAGATATTACTGTTCTTTTTCTTCGCTGACCACCTCGACCACCTCGACCTCTCACACAAACTCTTCCTCTCAGATTTCTATCCATTGTAGGGCCTCACAAACCAGTGCTCTCTGAACTGGCTTACTGTATATGTTCCCTCACATCATTAGCCACAAGTGTGATCAATTTTGAGTTGTTGTGTTCAAGTGGTGACACCTGTGCTCTAATTGTGTTTGACTTTTGTCACCTGTGCTCACCATTATGCAGCACGGGTGCATCACAATGAAAATGTGTTGGCAAGTTATGTCTAAACAGGTGAAAAGTGCTTATGGTTTTGCCAAAAGAGTGATTGATTCAATCAGTGGGTTCAGGCAACTGAGCATTTGGTTCAGACAATAGGGTTTAGTGTTTTAGCAATTGAGAAAAACTGTAATTGGTGGCAAGCCACTCTGAGGTTAATGACCGACTCATCCAGCGAGAGCAAGAGTGTGTACATGTACATGTGTGGATGTGCGCTTACGTGCGTGTGTGTGTGTGCGTGTGTGAACAGGGAGAGAGAGTGGATGCTTTTCACCCATTGAAACTCGTCTCCCATTATCACCCTATGCTAATGACTTGCATTGAGAGAGAACAATGTGTCAATCTTGCCCACCTGCTATCTCACTGTCTAAGAGGACCACAATGAAAAGAAGCCTTCTGGCTTTATTCTGTTTTTCTCCTCTAAAATGTTTCATGTATGTAATGTTGTCTGTTTCTGGAACAGCCTACTACTTTAAATGATCTGAGAAATTCAATCAATCAGTGTGTGGCATGTTATTTGTCTATAACATCAGACATGTAATAGTAAGTTATACTGTGTTCCTTGCCAGATTGTGTTGGTGTACAACGGCTCTCAGAAGAAGCTGAAGGCCTTGCCTGGGATGGACATCCAGTGGCCAGGGGGCGCTGCTCCTTTAGATGTGCCCGTCTGTGGCTTCAAGAATGACAACCCAGCCTGCCTCGCACGTCAGTGGGCCCCGTCTGTCTCTCACTCACATTTGTATCTACTACCCCCCATAAAATGTCTTAGTTTGCATGACGTAGCAGAAGTTATAGTCGTCATAACCAGTCAAACAGCTTATGATGACTGACTGTACACTGTCATGCAGTGGCTGTATTGAAGGAAAACACGGGACCATAACAATGCTTCCCGTCTCTTTTTGCAGGAACCATCACAATCCACCAGATGGTCACAATTGTGGTGTTCTTCATCATTATCATCATCCTCACCATTACTGTCTTCATATACAGGTGAGTGTAGACAGGCCAGTTCAAGCTCAATCAGCAAGTATGCACAGGGCCTAGGATCTACAGGAAGTGTTTTATGTCATTACATTTATAGCATTGTTCACATATCTAAAAGAGCAATCTGTCATCGCTCTCTGTCTTTCACACACACGCACACACACACACACACACACACACACACACACACACACACACACACACACACACACACACACACACACACACACACACACGCACACACACACACACACACACACACACACACACACACACACACACACACACACACACACACACACACACACACACACACACACACACACACACACAGGAAGCTGAAGCTTGAGAATGAGTTGGTGGCTCAGCTGTGGAGGGTCTCCTGGGAGGATATTCAGATGAGCAACATGGAGAAAGTGCTGCGAAGCGCAGGCAGCAAGCTCACTCTGTCCCTGGTGAGTCCACACTCACACGCACGCTTGTAACAACACACACACACACACACATTTCATAATACACACAGTCATGCACAAAACTGACCCCATCCCACCTTTTGCTTTATTTACAGAGGGGCTCCAACTACGGCTCCCTATTAACAGGAGATGGAAACTTTCAGGTGTTTGCCAAGACAGGCTACTACAAGGTAAGTTTGTGTGTGTGTGTGTGTGTGTGTGTGTGTGTGTGTGTGTGTGTGTGTGTGTGTGTGTGTGCATGCATGCCTGCGTGAAAGAAAAGTAACCTTTTAATGTCAACTGGATTGAATGCATAATGTTTTCTCTGTCTTTCAGGCGAACATTGTGGCCATCAAGTACATCAACAGGAAACGCATTGAGCTCACCAGAAACGTGCTGTTTGAACTGAAACATGTGAGTCCCCATGAGGTTGTACTGTGACGTGTATATACTCCAGAATGCATATGTACATCAGAGAATAGCTCTGTCCCTAAATGTGTAAGTCACATGGTGTCCTTTCCTTCCCTCTCCAGATGCGTGATATTCAGAATGAGCACCTGACCCGCTTCATCGGAGCCTGTATTGACCCCCCCAACATCTGCATCATCACAGAGTACTGCCCTCGGGGTAGCCTGCAGGTAGCCACCCCTCACCACAACTCCACTATAAGATGGACCACTGACCCATTAGAAGTCTATGGGCAACATTTTCCTTGTCTAAACGCTGTGTGTGTGTGTGTGTGTGTGTGTGTGTATGCATATGCGTGCATGTGTGTGTGTTTCATCCTTCAGGACATCATGGAAAACGAGAGCATCACACTGGATTGGATGTTCAGATACTCTTTAATCAACGACATTGTCAAGGTAACCACTGCTATACACACTCTCCTGGTTATCTTTCCATGTGTCACCTTCAATCGACATGAGAAAACACATTGGCATCATTCAACAAGTGAATGTCCATATGCTTTGCCAAACATTTTTAGACTAAAGCTCATTAAGAATAACTCATTTATCTCTCTCCTTTTGACTATCCCTCTCTCTTTTCTTTCTATATTTTACCCTCTATCCCTCCCTCCCCCTCTCTTTACCAGGGCATGGCTTTCCTCCACAACAGTGTCATCGTCTCCCACGGCAACCTGAAGTCGTCCAACTGCGTGGTGGATAACCGCTTTGTGCTGAAGATCACCGACTACGGCCTGTCCAGCTTCCGCACCGAGAGCAACAAAGACGACGCCCATGCCTACTATGCCCGTGAGTCACCTGGCTCTGCAGGAAATTGCCCTTTAGACACAGATCTAGGATCAGCTTAACCTGCTCAAATCCTTACCTTAACCATAAGAGGGTGAAATACGAAACAGTGTCTGTAGGCAACTTAATTCTACTCTTAGTCAATTTGTCCATCTATGTGTGTAGGGAAGCTGTGGATGGCCCCAGAGCTTCTGAGGTTGGAGAGTCCCCCTCCATGTGGCACCCAGAAGGGGGATGTCTATAGCTTTGGCATCATTCTCCAGGAGGTGGCGCTACGCCACGGAGCGTTCTATCTGGAGGGGGAGCCCCTCAGCCCCAAAGGTAACACACACATACACACACACACTCTCTCTTTCTACATAACAGACATTTGTGACCGTCCGGCACGATTCGATCCTGTGTAACAAAATTTGACATTTTGTTTTTTACATTGGATAAAAGTAGAGACTCAGAGCTAGAAAAATTTATATAACACACTGCAGTTGAGGAACAATGGGAAAGTAATTCTGAAGGTGTACACCAACTAACCAACTAGGTTCAATGTTAGCTAGCTAGCTAACGTTAGGCTATAACTAGCAATGCAAATTGATTTTCTAAGATACTAATAATATTACTACACAGATCATACACGTAACGTTAGCTAGTTTCCTGAAACGAGTCACATTTGTGCTCTCATACACTTTTGGTCATAAGCACGCTTATTTGCACATAAACACAGATGTATTATAAAAGAACGCGATAATACCATTGTTGCTGAGCAAATTATACCCCAGATTGTGTCCAAGATAAACAGTGTTTGTATGATTCTTCCATCAAAAGCAAAACAAACAAACCTAACAAGCCTCCTTCCCGTCAAGGCTCTGTGGTCTTTGCTGACTGAATTATTGCCGAGGAGCAAAGGCAATTAGAGCAACTCAAAACAAAAGCTGTTATTCTTCACATTGCACCCGCAAGTCTGATGACTCAGGAAAAGCTCTGTAGAAAACACAAACCTATCAAAAAACACATAACAGCTCCAGTGACTCAACAAAGCTACAGTATGTATTTACATTTTACTCCATGTGAACATCTGTATTCTTTATATTTCAAGGTTCCTCCTTGACTCTGCTCACAAAAAAACATGACATCAAATTCAACAAATGAAGTGTAGACCCCCAGATATTGACACAACCCAATGGTCATTTCAGAGCAACTGACCAATATGCCACAATGTTAAAATGGAGACATGTAAAAGTTTTGCAATTGCAACCATTTGGCAACTTAAACTAGGGAAAGTTCATTAATTTGTCAAACACGCTCCCAAAAGTGACAGAGTTGTTGCCTCCTTTTCTGTTTTGCACCACACTTACTACCCTTTAGCCTACTGTAAAGATATGGAGGACGAGAGCTAATGTCCCTCTCTGCTTTGTATTAAGGATAGTTAAACGCGCGCAAACACTTGTAGGGACAAACACACAGATGCTTTATTTAACACACACAAATATTCCTTCCACTGTTTTCTGTGTCTCTGGCTTGGAGTAAAGCAACACACTTTTAATAAAATATCAGATTGTAAGTACACAGCTGCAACCAATATATTTCCTTTTCATTTGAGCAGGGGTGTGTGATTCTTTAGAATTGTAGTTAGTTTGGGAACTACAATCTGTCCTAACTTCCTTCTCTAGAAAATTGTAAAAGACAGAGAAGATTGGATTTCTACGGATCAGCAATAACAACTGCTGTTGTGCTCCCAAGTTAAGCCTCTTTCACAATGTGTTGAGGAGAAAACCTTGCTGTCACCCATGTCTGCCAACCACCACTCCCATGTCTGCCAACCACCACTCCCATGTCTGCCAACCACCACTCCCATGTCTGCCAACCACCACTCCCATGTCTGCCAACCACCACTCCCATGTCTGCCAACCACCACTCCCATGTCTGCCAACCACCACTCCCATGTCTGCCAACCACCACTCCCATGTCTGCCAACCACCACACCCATGTCTGCCAACCACCACTCCCATGTCTGCCAACCACCACTCCCATGTCTGCCAACCACCACTCCCATGTCTGCCAACCACCACTCCCATGTCTGCCAACCACCACACCCATGTCTGCCAACCACCACTCCCATGTCTGCCAACCACCACTCCCATGTCTGCCAACCACCACACCCATGTCTGCCAACCACCACTCCCATGTCTGCCAACCACCACTCCCATGTCTGCCAACCACCACACCCATGTCTGCCAACCACCACAGCTCAGTGGATTCGTTTTTTTCCTAAACCATAATTGCATGAAATTGTGCAAAATGTTAGAAGATTGAACGTGATTGTGGTCGATTGCAAGAGAGAAGACAGTGTTTGTATTTGCTCATCAGAGTGTAACACTTTGTATTGGCAGACAGCAGCTGTTGTGTGACAGAAATAAAATGAACTGAATTAGAACCAGAGCATGCCATTTATGTCACTGAAACCACTTTATGGTCTTAACTCAATTAGGCTGCATGGACTGCTTTTGGGTCTATGTGTGTGTGTGTGTGTGTGTGTGTGCGTGCATGTGCTTGCATGCTTAATTTTTTTTCTGAGTGAGGGCAGAAATAGGGGAAGAAGGTGAGAAATGATAAAAGTGTGAACGAGAGGATAGAATAAATTGGGAGGGAGAGATAATGGAAAGATTGTGAAAGCATAGATATGAACACAATGGAAAGGAAATTGGACTGGAATCTCTGAGAAGATGAAAGCGGAAGGAATGACACTAGATAGAAAATATGACATTTCACCATCTATAGGAATGCTTTATACACTGAAAATATTAAGAACTCCTTCCTAATATTGAGCCTCAATTCGTCGGGGCATGGACTCTACAAGGCGTCGAAAGCGTTCCACAGGGATGCTAGCCCATTGTCACGATCGTCTAATGAGGAGGACCAATGCGCAGCGTTGAAGGTGAACATGACTTTATTCAATTAAAGCCTAAACACGAAAACAACAAAACAAATGACGATACGTGAAGTCCACAGTGACAATGACTGTACAGGAACAAAAACCCACAAACACAAGGTGAAAACACACAGTTTAAATATGGCTCCCAATCAGAGATAACGAGCCGACAGCTGACACTCGTTACCACTGATTGGGAGTCACACGACCAAACAAGGAAACAACCACATAGACAACCCAACCAAACAGAACACAACGAAACGAACACACCCTGGCTCAACATACAAAGTCCCGGAGCCAGAGCGTGACAGTACCCCCCTAAAGGCGCGGACTGCGACCCGCGCCTCAAAGAACCCAAATAGGGGAGGGCTGGGTGGGTGTTGCTCCTCGGAGCGGCTCCGGCTCTGGCTCCGGGCTTGACCACCATCCTACATCCATCCCCCGTAATGGCCCGGTCCGATCCAACCCAGCTGGCTGGATCCGGACTGATGACGCGCACCCCCTAACTTGGCGCGTGAGGCGGGACGGACCGGACCTGGCTGACGATACGCATCCTCGGCTTGTGCGTGGGCCGGAACGGACCTCCTCAGGCTGACGACTCGCCTCCCCTGGCTTGGTGCGCGTAGCAGGCATAGGCTGAACCATGTTGACGACTCGCCCCCCTTGGTTTGGTGCGAGTAGCCGGACCGAGCTGACCCAGGTTGACGACTCGCACCTTAGCCTGGTGCGAGTGGCAGGAACAGTCCGGGTTGGGCCGGCGACGCACACCGTAGTTTTGATGCGTGGAGCAGGAACCCGGCCGGGCTGGGCTGGCGACGCACCCCTTTGGCTTGGTGCGTGAGCAGGGACAGGCCGGGCTGGGCTGGCGACGCACCCCTTTGGCTTGGTGCGTGAGCAGGAACGGGCAGAGCCGGGCTGACGGACGCACCACAGGCTTGATGCGGAGAGCAGGCACGGGCCGTGCCGGACTGACGACGCACACCACTGGCTTGGTGCGGGAAGCTTGGATGGACCGGACTGTACTAGGGACACACACCACTGGCCCTACACCGGGATCTGGAACGGGCCGGACCGGACTGGCAACACACGCCAGTACCTCTCGCCGTGCCTCTACTTCCTCCATCCCCTCTTCGACCAGTGGCCCCCGTAACCCGGCGGCCTTCTCCAGCAACCCACTGGGCCGCTCTATCGCGGCCTCCTGCTGGTCCGGCGTCGTGAGCCCCCCTAAAAAATTTGGGCGTCTCTCCTACCCATGGACCAGGTCTCCATATCCCTCGCCAGCCTCTCGCCCTTCTGCCATAGTGTCAAGCCCTTCTCCTCCTCACTCGGCTTGACCCAGTCCAGGAGGCGAAGGAGATCTGTGAGGGATCTCCCTGGCGACGGCTCCTGGACACGCTGCTTGGTCCCATCTTGGTGGGTTTTTCTGTCACGATCGTCTAATGAGGAGGACCAATGCGCAGCGTTGAAGGTGAACATGACTTTATTCAATTAAAGCCTAAACACGAAAACAACAAAACAAATGACGATACGTGAAGTCCACAGTGACAATGACTGTACAGGAACAAAAACCCACAAACACAAGGTGAAAAACACACAGTTTAAATATGGCTCCCAATCAGAGATAACGAGCCGACAGCTGACACTCGTTACCACTGATTGGGAGTCACACGACAAACAAGGAAACAACCACATAGACAACCCAACCAAACAGAACACAACGAAACGAACACACCCTGGCTCAACATACAAAGTCCGGAGCCAGAGCGTGAC
>NW_025537522.1:0-32137 GCF_020615455.1 Coregonus clupeaformis
ACATACATATTGATTTCATACTGTATGTGGGGAAGGAAGTTATTAATTGACATAACTAAAGGTATAGTAATAATTTAATCAATTTTATTTTTATATAGCCCTTCTTAATCAGCTAATATCTCGAAGTGCTGTACAGAAACCCAGCCTAAAACCCCAAACAGCTAGTAATGCAGGTGTAGAAGCACGGTGGCTAGGAAAAACTCCTAGAAAGGCAAAACCTAGGAAGAAAACAGAGAGGAACCAGGCTATGAGGGGTGGCTAGTCCTTTGGCTGTGCCGGGTGAAGATTATAACAGAACCATGCCAAGATGTTCAAAAAATGTTCATAAGTGAAAGTATGGTAAATAATAATAGGAATAAATCTCTAGTTGGCTTTTAGATATTAAGAGTTGAAAACAAGTGGGACAGAGAGAACCGCAGCAGAACAGAAATGAATATAGCAAGGCAGGGGACTGGGGAGAGAAAGGAGTATACGGCGTAGTCGACGCATGGTCTAGGTGCTCAGGTGAGGTTTAAGCGATCATTAAGAGTTGAAAACAGCAGGTGGGACAGGTAGGGGTGAATGCGAGGCAGAACAGTGGAAACTGGAATAGCAGCAATGGGATTCAGTGAGGCCTTCCTATAGTGGCAGTACTCTAAATGCAATTGTAATGATATACACACCCTGAGGGGAAGCCTTTTCTGTGAGTGCAGTGATGGTGAAATGAAATGCGCACACTGACACTGAGGGGGCCGGTTACAGGCATCACATAAGGCTTCCTCCTGTGTTATAGCAGTGGATGGAGAGAGTGAGAGAGGAAGGCCTCACTGGAATCCCACTGGCTCAGGAGGCTGAGATCAAATCACTACTTCTACAGTAGGCTTAAACACACAACCAGCTAGAGAAACACACCCACCACAAATACAATACAACTCAACCACAGCTTCAATGCTACATACTGTGCATACAAAGAACGACACACACACACACCCCACTGATACAACCAACCCAAACCCAATCCAGGCACTATGTTCTGTGGATAAAAGAGAAACAGACGAGAAATGAAGAGGCTAAACAATGACTGCAGATTTGCATCCTCACACAGTCTCACTGTAACGGACATTGCACACATACAAAGTCAAAACCAAACAGCCACTTACATCCTGAGAGAACTGGATTGAGGTCACCTACATCCTGTCTACTCCTGTCTATACCCTGCTATACCGTGTCTACCTGTCTATACCCTGTCTATAGCCCTGTCTACTCCCTGTCTACACCCTGTCTACTCCCTGTCTACACCCTGTCTACTCCCTGTCTACACCCTCTCTATACCCTGTCTACTCCTGTCTACACCCTGTCTACTCCTGTCTATACCCCTGTCTATACCCTGTCTACTCCCTGTCTATACCCTGTCTACTCTGTTACACCCTCTCTATACCCTGTCTACACCCTCTCTATACCCTGTTTACTCCTGTCTACACTTCCCTGTCTACTCCGTGTCTATACCTGTCTATACCCTGTCTATACCCTGTCTACACCCGTCTACACCCTGTCATAACCCTGTCTACTCCTGCTCTACACCCTGTCTACTCCTGTCTATACCCTGTCTACACCCTGTCTACTACCTGTCTACACCCTGTCTACTCCTGTCTACCTGTCTATACAGTGTCTACTCCCTGTCTACACCCTGTCTACACCCGTGTCTACACCCTGTCTACACCCTGTCTATACCTCTGTCTACTCCCTTTCTATACCCTGTCTACACCCTGTCTATACCCTGTCTATATCCCTGTCTACTCCTGTCCATATCCCTGTCTATACCTGTCCATACCCTGTCCATACCCTGTCTACTCCCTGTCTACTCCTGTCTACAACCCTGTCTACTCCTGTCTACACCCTCTCTATACCCTGTCTACACCTCTCTATACCCTGTCTACTCCCTGTCTACACCCTGTCTACTCCTGTCTATACCTGTCGTATATTCCTGTCTACACCCTGTCTACACCCTGTCATACCCTGTCTACTCCTGTCTACACCCTGTCTACTCCTGTCTATACCCTGTCTACACCCCTGTCTACTCCCTGTCTACACCCTGTCTACTCCCTGCTACCCCTGTCTATACAGTGTCTACTCCTGTCAACACCCTGTCTACACCCCTGTCTACTCCCCTGTCTAACCCTGTCTACACCCTGTCTACACCCTGTCTACTCCCTGTCTACACCCTGTCTACACCCTGTCTACTCCTGTCTACACCCTGTCTAGTTCCTGTCTATATCCTGTCTACACCCCTGTCTATACCCTGTCTACTCCCTGTCTACTCCCTATCTACACCCTGTCTATACCCTGTCTATACCCTGTCTACACCCTGTCTATACCCTGTATTTACCCTGTCCATACCCTGTCTATACCCTGTCCATACCCTGTCCAAACCCTGTCTATACCCTGTCTACACCCTGTCTACCCTGTCTAGACCCTGTCTACTCCTGTCTATACCCTGTCTATACCCTGTCTACACCTCTGTCTACACCCTGTCTACACCCTGTCTATACCCTGTCTACTACCTGTCTACACCCCGTCTACTCCTGTCTACTCCTGTCTATACAGTGTCTACTCCCCTGTCTACACCCTGTCTACACCCCTGTCTACACCCTGTCTACACCCCTGTCTATACCCTGTCTACTCCCTTTCTATACCCTGTCACACTCGTGTCTATACCTGTCTATACCCTGTCTACTCCCTGTCCATACCCTGTCTATACCTGTCCATTACCTGTCCATACCCTGTCTACTCCCTGTCTACACCCTGTCTACTCCTGTCTACACCCTGTCTACACCCTGTCTATACCCTGTCTATACCCTGTCTACACCCTGTCTATACCCTGATTTACCTGTCCATACCCTGTCTATACCTGTCCATACCCTTGTCCAAACCCTGTCTATACCCTGTCTAAACCCTGTCTACTCACTGTCTAGACCCCGTCTACTCCCTGTCTATACCCTGTCTACTCCTGTCTACACCCTGTCTACTCCTGTCTATACCCTGTCTACACCCTGTCTACTCCTGTCTACACCCTGTCTACTCCCTGTCCTCCTGTCTATACAGTGTCTACTCCCTGTCAACACCCCTGTCACACCCTGTCTACTCCCCTGTCTACACCCTGTCTACACCCTGTCTCACCCTGTCTACTCCCTGTCTACAATCCTGTCTACACCCTGTCTACTTCCTGTCTACACCCTGTCTAGTCCCTGTCTATACCCTGTCTAATCCCTGTCTATACCCTGTCTACCCTGTCTACTCCCTATCTACACCCGTCTATACCCTGTCTATACCCGTCTACACCCTGTCTATACCCTGTATTTAATCCTGTCCATACCCTGTCTATACCCTGTCCATACCCTGTCCAAACCCCTGTCTATACCCTGTCTATCCCTGTCTACTCCCTGTCTAGACCTGTCTACTCTGTCTATACCCTGTCTATACCCTGTCTACACCCGTACACCCTGTCTACACCTCTGTCCATACCCTGTCTACTACCTGTCTACATCCCTGTCTACTCCTCTGTCTAATCCCTGTCTATACAGTGTCTACTCCCTGTCTACACCTCTGTCTACACCTCTGTCTACACCCTGTCTACACCCTGTCTTATACCCTGTCTACTCCTTTCTATACCTGTCTACACCCTGTCTATACCCTGTCTATACCCCTGTCTACTCCTGTCCATACCCTGTCTATACCCTGTCCATACCCTGTCCATACCCTGTCTACTCCTGTCTACACCCTGTCTACTCCCTGTCTACACCCTGTCTACTCCCTGTCTATACCCTGTCACTCCTATCTACACCCTGTCTATACCCTGTCTATACCCTGTCTACACCCTGTCTATACCTGCATTTACCCTGTCCATACCCTGTCTATACCCACTGTCCATACCCTTGTCCAAACCCCTGTCTATCCTGTCTACACCCTGTCTACTCACTGTCTAGACCCGTCTACTCCTGTCTATACCCTGTCTATACCCTGTCTACACCCTGTCTACACCCTGTCTACACCCCTGTCTATACCCTGTCTACCTGTCTACACCCTGTCTACACCCTGTCTACCTGTCTACTCCTGTCTATACAGTGTCTACTCCTGTCTACACCCTGTCTACACCCTGTCTACACCCTGTCTACACCCTGTCTATACCCCTGTCTACTCCTTTCTATACCCGTCTACACCCTGTCTATACCCTGTCTATACCCTGTCTACTCCTGTCCATACCCTGTCTATACCTGTCCATACCCTGTCCATACCCTGTCACTCCCTGTCTACACCCTGTCTACTCCCTGTCTACACCCTGTCTACTCCTGTCTATACCCTGTCTACTCCTATCTACACCCTGTCTATACCCTGTCTATACCCTGTCTAACCTGTCTATACCCTGCATTTATCCTGTCCATACCCCTGTCTATACCCTGTCTATACCTCTTGTCCAAACCCCTGTCTATACCCTGTCTACACCCTGTCTACTCACTGTCTAGACCCTGTCTACTCCTGTCTATACCCTGTCTATACCTGTCTACACCCGTCTACACCCCTGTCTACACCCTGTCTATACCTCTGCCTACTCCTTTTCTATACCCTGTCTACACCCTGTCTATACCTGTCTACACCCTGTCTACTCCTGTCTAGACCCTGTCTTCCCGTCTATACCCTGTCTATACCCTGTCTACACCCTGTTACACCCTGTCTACACCCTGTCTATACCCTGTCTACTACCTGTCTAACCTGTCTACTCCTGTCTACTCCTGTCTATACAGTGTCTACTCCTGTCTACACCCCTGTCTACACCCTGTCTACACCTGTCTACACCCTGTCTATACCTGTCTACTCCCTTTCTATACCCTGTCTACACCCTGTCTATACCCTGTCTATACCCTGTCTACTCCCTGTCCATACCCTGTCTATACCCTGTCCATACCCTGTCTATACCCTGTCTACTCCCTGTCTACACCCTGTCTACTCCCTGTCTACACCCTGTCTACTCCTGTCTATACCCTGTTACTCCCTATCTACACCGTCTATACCCTGTCTATGCCCTGTCTACACCCTGTCATACCTCTGCATTTACCCTGTCCATACCCTGTCTATACCCTGTCCATACCCTTGTCCAAACCCTGTCTATACCCTGTCTACACCCTGTCTACTCACTGTCTAGACCCTGTCTACTCCCCTGTCTATACCCTGTCTATACCCTGTCTACACCTCTGTCACACCCTGTCTACACCCTGTCTATACCCTGTCTACTACCTGCTCTACACCCTGGGTCTACACCCTGTCTACTCCTGTCTACTCCTCCTGTCTATACAGTGTCTACTCCCTGTCTACACCCTGTCACACCCTGTCTACACCCTGTCTACACCCTGTCCCATACCCTGTCTACTCCTTTCATACCCTGTCTACAACCTGTCTATACCCTGTCTATACCCGTCTACTCCTGTCATACCCGCTATACCCTGTCCATACCCTGTCCATACCTGTCTACTCCTGTCTACACCCTGTCTACTCCTGTCTACACCCTGTCTACTCCTGTCTATACCCTGTCTACTCCTATCTACACCCTGTCTATACCCTGTCTATACCTGTCTACACCCTGTCTATACCCCTGCATTAGCCTGTCCAGTACCTGTCTATACCCTTGTCCATACCCTTGTCCAAACCCCCTGTCTATACCCTGTCTACACCCTGTCTACTCACTGTCTAGACCCTGTCTACTCCCCTGTCTATACCCTGTCTATACCCTGTCTACACCCTGTCTACACCCTGTCACACCCTGTCTATACCCTGTCTAATCCTTTCTATACCTGTCTACACCCTGTCTATACCCTGTCTATACCCTGTTTATCTCTGTCCATACCCTGTCCATACCCCTGTCCATACACTGTCTATACCCTGTCTACTCCTGTCTACTCCTGTTTACACCCTGTTCACCCTGTCTACTCCTGTCTACTCCCTGTCTATACTCCTGCTCTACACCCTGTCTACACCCTGTCTACACCCTGTCTACTTCCTGTCACACCCTGTCTACTCCTGTCTATACCCTGTCTACTCCTGTCTACCCATGTCACTCCTGTCTACTCCTGTCTAAACCCTGTCTACACCCTGTCCATACCCTGTCTATACCCTGTCCATACCCACTGTCCAAACCCTGTCTATACCCTGTCTACTCCCTGTCCACACCCTGTCTACTCCCTGTCTAAACTCCTGTCTATACCCTGTCTACACCTGTCTACACCCTGTCTACACCTGTCTATACCCTGTCTACCTTTCATACCCTGTCTACACCCTGTCTATACCCTGTCTATACCCTGTCTACTCCTGTCCATACCCTGTCTATACCCTGTCCATACCCTGTCACTCCTGTCTACTCCCTGTCTACACCCCGTCTACGCCCTGTCTACACCCTGTCTATACCTGTCTACTCCCTTTCTACACCCTGTCTACACCCTGTCTACTCCCTGTCTACACCTGTCTTATACCCTGTCTACTCCTGTCTACACCCTCTCTATACCCTGGTCTACTCCTGTCTACACTCTGTCTACTCCTGTCTACACCCTGTTTATACTCTGTCTACTCCTGTCACACCCGTCTACACCGTACACCCTGTCTACACCCTGTCTATACCCCTGTCTACACCCTGTCTATACCTCTGTCTTCACCCTGTCTGCTCCATGTCTACTCCTGTCTATACCCTGTCATACTCTGTCCACACCCTGTCCATACCCTGTCTACTCCCTGTCTACTCCTGTCTACACCTGTCTACTCCTGTCTACACCCTGTCTACTCCCTGTCTATACCCTGTCTATACCCTGTCTACACCCTGTCTACACCTCTGTCAACCCTGTCTACTTCCTGTCTACACCCTGTCTACTCCCTGTCTATACCCTGTCTACTCCTGTCTACACCCTGTCTACCCTGTCTACCCCCTGTCTATACACTGTCTATACCCTGTCTACTCCCTGTCTACACCCTCTCTATATCCTGTTACACCCTCTCTATACCCTGTCTACTCCTGTCTACACCCTGTCTACTCCTGTCTAAATCCCTGTCTATACCCTGTCTACACCCTGTCTACACCCTGTCTATACCCTGTCTACTCCTGTCTACACCCTGTCTACTCCCTGTCTATCCTGTCTACACCCTGTCTACTCCCTGTCTACACCCTGTCTACTCCCTGTCTACTCCCTGTCTATACAGTGTCTACTCCCTGTCAACACCCTGTCTACACCCCTGTCTACTCCTGTCTACACCCTGTTACAACCCTGCCTACACCCTGTCTACTCCTGTCTACACCCTGTCACACCCTGTCTACTCCTGTCTACACCTGTCTAGTCCCTGTCTATACCCTGTCTACTATTCCTGTCTATACCCTGTCACTCCTGTCTACCTATCTACACCCTGTATATACCCTGTCTATACCCTGTCTACACCCTGTCTATACCTGTATTTACCCTGTCCATACCCCTGTCTATAACCCTGTCCATGACCTGTCCAAACTCTGTCTTATACCCTGTCTACACCCTGTCTACTCCCTGTCTAGACCCTGTCTACTCCTGTCTATACCCTGTCTATACCCTGTCTACACCCTGTCTACACCCTGTCTACACTGCCCTGTCTATACCCTGTCTACTACCTGTCTACACCTGTCTACTCCTGTCTATTCCCTGTCTATACAGTGTCTACTCCTGTCTACACCCTGTCTACACCCTGTCTACACCCCTGTCTACACTCGTCTATACCTGTCTACTCCCCTTTCTATACCCTGTCTACAACCCTGTCTATACCCCTGTCTATACCTGTCTACTCCTGTCCATACCCTGTCTATACCCTGTCCATACCCCTGTTCTATAATCCTGTCTACTCCCTGTCTACACCCTGTCTACTCCCTGTCTACACCCTGTCTACCTGTCTATACCCTGTCTACTCCCTATCTACACCCTGTCTATACCCTGTCTATAACCTGTCTACACCCTGTCTATACCCTGTACTTACCCTGTCCATACCCTGTCTATACCCCTGTCCATACCCTGTCCAAACCCTGTCTATACCCTGTCTACACCCTGTCTACTCACTGTCTAGACCCTGTCTACTCCCTGTCTATACCCTGTCTATACCCTGTCTACACCCTGTCTACACCCTGTCTACACCCTGTCTATACCCTGTCTACTCCCTTTCTATACCTGTCTACACCCTGTCTATACCCTGTCTATACCCTGTCTATACCCTGTTTACTCCCTGTCCATACCTGTCCATACCCTGTCCATACCCTGTCCATACCCTGTCTACTCCCTGTCTACCTGTTTACACCCTCTGTCTCACCCTGTCACTCCCTGTCTACCTGTCTATACCCTGTCTACACCCTGTCTACACCCCTGTCTACACCCTGTCTGCTTCCTGTCTACACCCTGTCTACTCCCCTGTCTATACCCTGTCTACTCCTGTCTACACCATGTCTACTCCTGTCTACTCCCTGTCTACACCCTGTCTACACCCTGTCCATACCCCGTCATACCCTGTTCATACCCTGTCCAAACCCTGTCTATACCCTGTCTACTCTGTCCACACCCTGTCTACTCCTTTCTAAACCCTGTCTATACCCTGTCTACACCCTGTCTACACCCTGTCTACACCCTGTCTATACCCTGTCTATACCCTGTCTACTCCCTTTCTATACCCTGTCTACAACCTGTCTAACCCTGTCTATACCCTGTCTACTCCCTGTCCATACCTGTCTATACCCTGTCCATACCCCTGTCTACTCCTGTCTACTCCTGTCACACCCTGTCTACGCCTGTCTACACCCTCTGTCTATACCCCTGTCTACTCCTGTCTACACCCTGTCTACACCCTGTCTACTCCTGTCTACACCCTGTCTATACCCTGTCTACTCCTGTCTACACCCTCTCTATACCCTGTCTACTCCTGTCTACACCCTGTCTACTCCCCTGTCTACACCCTGTTTATACTCTGTCTACTCCCTGTCTACACCCTGTCTACACCCTGTCTACACCCTGTCTACACCCTGTCTATACCCTGTCTACACCCTGTCTATACCCTGTCTTCACCCTGTCTGCTCCATGTCTACTCCCTGTCTATACCCTGTCTATACTCTGTCCACACCCTGTCCACACCCTGTCCACAACCCTGTCCATACCGTCTATACCCCTGTCTATACCCTGTCCATACCCTGTCTATACCCTGTATACATTACTCAGCCACAGAACTTCAGGAGCACCCATGGTGAGAATCCTAAATGAATCGATGTCTTTGTTTCAGTCAGGATGAGTTGCCTCACTCTAGATGACAGAGATTGGTTTGAAACAGTATTCCAGGGACTGGCCGAGGGCATGTTTCTGATTAAGTACCACATTGTTTGAAGGCGTGCTGCTCTGCTCCTCGTCCTGTTCGGACTGGGAGGCCGCCGATACAGAGGACTGATAACAGGATCATTACTGCGCTAGTGCTGGCTAATCAAACGCTGTGTTTAAACTTAATGAAAGCCATCCATTTCTATCAAGCCATGGACACACAAGGCTGACCATCGCAATGGGGGTAGGCCATGTAAGAAGGAGTATGAAGAGTGAGGGCACTGCTTTGCACTCGTTCAACTGTATTTATTGCAGGGGTGGAGGTTGATATTGCTCTGTCAGTGGGTTTCAATGCAAAGCTGCTCAAAATGTAAAGTGAAGTGAGAGTGGCTGAGAGTCTAAAACTTGTGCTATAATGCTTGACACATCAGTGAGGACTGTAGCTGTAGTCCCACATAAACACACAGACACATACGCTCTGTCTTCACAAACACAGATGTGCACGCATCACATTCATTTGACAATCCTTCTGTTCTCGAGGGAGTTTTACAGGCTCTAGGGCCAATGGAGGGAGATAAGGAGAGAAAATGAAATGCAAAAATAATCTTTCAAGAGAGAGTTCGACTTTTTTGGACCTCAGAGAAAACATCTGTCACTGTCACAGCACCATGAGAAGCACAGACACAAACAAACAAACACACAAAAACACATACACACACAGAGAGAGAGAGAGAGAGAGAGAGAGAGAGAGAGAGAGAGAGAGAGAGAGAGAGAGAGAGAGAGAGGAGAGAGAGAGAGAGAGAGAGAGAGAGAGAGATTTGAGAGAGAGAGAGAGAGAGAGAGGAGATTGAGAGAGAGAGAGAGAGAGAGAGAGAGAGAGAGAGAGAGAGAGAGAGAGAGAGAGAGAGAGGTGGCAATAGAGATTGTGCCTAGACATGAAATGGCTCCTGGCCAAGGTCACCACATGGCTCAACAGCATTGCCCAACTCCTTAACCAACAGAATTATGAACAGGCCCTAATAAACACAACATGTAAAGCGTTGGTCCCATGTTTCATGAGTGAAATAAAAGATCCCAGAAATGTTCGCCATATGCACAAAAAGCGTATTTCAAATGTTGCTGCACAAATTTGTTTACATCCCTGTTAGTGAGAATTTCTCCTTTGCCAAGATAATCCATCCACCTGACAGGTGTGGCATATCAAGAAGCTGATTAAACAGCATGATCATCACACAGGTGTACCTGTGTGGGGACAATAAAAGGCCACTTCTAAAATGTGCAATTTTGTTACAAACACAATGCCACAGATGGAGCGTGCAATTGACATGCTGACTGCAGGAATGTCCACCAGACGCTGCTGCCAGATAATTGAATGTTAATTTCTCTACCATAAGTCGTTTTGGAGAATTTGGCAGTACGTTCAACCAGCCCAAACCACAGACCACGTGTAACCACGCCAGCCCAGGACCTCCACATCTGGCTTCTTCACCTGCGTGATCGTCTGAGACCAGCCACCGGACAGCTGATGAAAACTGAGGAGTCTGTCTGTAATAAAGCTCTTTGGGTGGGCCTATTCTCTCCAGGCACCCATGGCTTGCGCTCCTGCCCAGTCATGTGAAATCCATAGATTAGGGCCTAATAAATTCATTTCAATTGACCCCGATTTCCCTATACGTATGAACTGTAAGTAAAATCTTGAAATTGTTGCATGTTGAATTTATATTTTTGTTCAGTATAAGTAAATACTGTACAAAGAAAAATACTGGGTAACAGTTATGTGGGGGCAAATGGTTTGTTACAGTCTAAAATGCTATGAAAATGCTTGAGCTGAATAGTGCTACTCACTGGTAATTTCCCCTGCTGTCCAGCTAACCTCTTCATACACCCCACAAAGGAGGTATTTGTTATTGGCCCTTATCTCTGGGGCACAAAGGCCTAACCAAGCAGAATTCTAGTTCTGTTTGTTTAGGTTCTAAAGATCTTATCACTCCCTATCTTTAGACACTTAGGCGTGTGAGAACTGGTTAGAACCTGCTTTTGTTTGTTTTAATGCTTTAAGGGAGTAGAGTTATTTACCCCTTGTATCTCTTTTGTAAGCTTACTCTCCCTCTAGAAGGGGTAAACAGTTTCTTGTGTAGATAAAGTATATAAAGACTGTGTGATTTGTAAATAATCAAGCATTACTCTCTGGCTTTATCCTGAGAGGGAACCTACTGGCAACTGCTTGAATAAAACTCTTATAAACTGGAAAATGAGATATGCCTGATCCTTGGAATGAGATTTTCCTCAACAGTTAGTAAATACTGTACGAAGAAAATACTAAGTACAACTAGTCAAGATGGGATAAATCCAGCAGCTCAAAAGACAGGAATTAAAATAAATATAGATAAATAATAATAATAGCCTACCTTGGTTCTAGAGTTCCATGACAGCATTTAAGGACAAACAACATGTACAAGGGCGTGACTGTGAACCAGGATTTGTAACCGGTTCAGGGAATAGGACCCAAAACCTCCCTGAACCGAAAACTTGATTATATATTTTTTTAAATTATTGGAAAAACAGAATCAGAACATGGAAAGAAAGTGATCTATACTGTTTTGGAACACAAACCGTTATTTAAAAGCATGGGAACCGGTTAATAACATAATTTTACGTTCGGTAACAAGGCGCCTATGCAAAAAGCCCTCACTCTGTCACTTCAGAAACGTATTCCAGTGTCTGTCTGCCAGCTGAAAATCTTTGCCAGTGTATGTGTTTGTAGGCAACCTGCCCTTCCCCTTCGAAGCTTAGGCTACTGTAGCTACTGACGTTACGAGCCTTCAGAAATTAGGAGAGATGTTTTATTAGAGAAGAATTGATTAACTTTTTTCAATGCTAGTTACGGATACAATAGTTATCGTTTCACATTGGATTAAATAACTACAAAAAGGTAAGACGTGTTTTTCATTCTGGTGCCGCTCTGGCACACAAGCGTTAGTTAGCTAGCTAGCTCTGGTCCAACTTTAAGACAACTCTCGTAAGTTCAACGACATTCAAAGTTCATCCATAGAAGCCGTTCCTCCGTAGGTATAATTCTGTGGGCCTAATTCAGATAATGCATGTCATAACTATGACCAGTGCTTCAAGCCAAGCTCCTCCTCCACCTCTCTAGTCTCTCTCCCCACCCATGAAAATTTCAGTCGCATCTCGCGCCCTACACTTGTCTGTCCATCGCGCATATAAACAACTATAGCCTGAGGCAGCCGATAGCGCCCACGCACTAGCGTTCTCAATTTCAGCCCTGAACCCTTGTCTCTCTCTCTCCTTGTCAGCTGCAGGAGCAGGCACAGGCTGCCGTGTGTTGCGCTGTCCAGGGTGCTGAAGCTGCTATCTAACTACAGTTATTAACTCATTTCTACTTGTTGTTCCTCTGATTGAAAGTTAATGTTACTGAAATTGCTCATTTGTTGAGAATGCAAAAACATTCCCTACTTGTGAAATGTGCCTTCTGCCATGCTCCGTTCACGTGACACATGCATGCAAACCGTTTGGCCATAGGCCGGATTATAGCTAATAATATCCAGAACATTTATTATTATTTCATTATTCAAGACTCCATGTCTCCAATGTTATTTTATTGAGGTATTCTTCTGTTGTGTTCTCTTCTGTTTCCTTAATGCTTAGGCAATGGCCTAATTAGCCAGAACATTTAATTTGTTATTTTATTTCAAAATAAAAAGCTTGATTGTATTTAAAGGCATGACTGACTGATTCATACTTATATAGGCTACTATAGTACTTAATAATAATAATAATAATAATAATAATAATAATAATAATAATAATAATAATAATCCTAAAAAAAAGAAGAAGAAGGAGAAGGTGGGTAAGCTGTGTGCTTTGTGTGGCACTGCCAAACGTGTTAGATTAAAAGTTTGTGTTTTCTGACTATTTGGAACAGTGTAAAACAACACCTAACAAATTAGAAATCCCAGAGAGTCTGTTCTAACGAAGAAATGCATTTCTTTGCCTAAAAAGATTAAACACAGTTGCATTCCGACAACTGCTGACATGTTATGTTTATTTGTTTAATTATTCAAGGCTCCCTTTGTTATTTCATTTTAAAACTAAGCCTACTGATGATATTAGCTTACTTATTATTATACTGATGATAATAATAACAACATCAAAAAAGAAGAAAGAGATCAAGAAGAAGGAGAGGAGTGAGCGCTGCGTGACCATTTGTGTAAAGGTAGGCTATTATTAAAATATGTGTTTTCTGACTATTTGGAACAGTGTAACAACGCTGAATAAATTATAAGAAATCACAGATAATCTGTTTTAACAAAAACAATTAGCTCACGGAATCAAACACAAACTTAAAACAGGCAACAGAAGAAGCATCTGTCTAATTTCTGAAGATATATACAGTATGAATGTTTTACTGTATAAACCCTGAGATCCACATATAACAGTTGTTGATTATATTCAAGTTGGGTTTTCCCCTCTCATCACTTTTCTTAGACAAGGCAAGGGCTTTTCCTCTCTCCTCACTCCGCTCGCTTCAGTCTGCCACGTTGTTGTAAACACCAGTGTAAAATGAATAGTCTACTGGTCAACTTTAACAAAATAGCAATATGAAATCAGGCATTGTTTTGGTTTCGGGCTCATTACATTTATGTGATGTCGGACCGGGCCTGGGCTCGGGCTTCAGCTCATCGGGCTTCGGTCAGACCAGGCTCAAATTTTCAGCCCCAATGAGAACTCTAACATTGGCTGCCTAGGCTAAAACATCTATAGCTTGCCCGCTCCATAGCAAGCTGCCTTATCCTCACTGATTGGTAAAGTAATTTAATGCTGAGCTAATGTAATAAACAACTATTATTTCAGAGGTTTAAAAAGGAACAGAAAGGAATATAAACAGGTACTTTTTATTGTTTCGAAACTGTTCAGAACTTTATTTTGCATCGTCGGAACAGTGGAACGAAACAAAAAAATAGGGTTCTGTTCCAGAACGAAGCGATTGGAAAATAATTGTGGTTCCAAACCCTGCTGTTAACTACTGTGAACTTCAAGGAAAGAGATTAAACTCCATGAAAAGAGGAGATACAACAGGTGAAATCAGAGTAACAGTCTGGGAGGTTCAACCACCACACAGTGAAACTGTGAATGAAGAAGTGATTTAAGAGGGAGCTGTGATGAGACTTACAGAGGTGAAGTTCTGGGGACCGGCACGGCTCTCTCTCGGTACTTGCAGGAGAGAAGCATGTCCTCCAGCTGGTGGCTCAGCCGGTCCATAAACTCCAGGTTGCTGCCCTCAAAGTTTCTGGGGGGAGGAACAGCCTGAAGTTCAGACAGTTTTACTGAACCAGGCCTGGCTGTCCTCCTGCAGCAAATCCAGCACCATAGGCCTCATCAGTCCGGTTGGCCAGCAGTAGGCCCAGCCAGTGGCCAGCAAAGTACAGGTCACTTTTGGTGAGCTTGTAGAGGCGGATGGGGTTGTTGTTGCAGATAGTGACTGTGGGGGAAGGGCATCTCCCTTGGCCCACTCTGTGTGGATCCGTGTGTAGGTGGGGAAGGAGAGCCAGTGGAGCAGGCGGTTGGAGGACCAGGACAGGAGCAGGCCCATTGAGGTGCACAGGGCCAGCAGCCAGAAGGCCCGACGGCCCATTGAGCCACCGGGGCACACACATGTCTGAGGCCGTGCAGACGTGTCCTGGCCAGCAGGGTGGAGGTGATTGAGGACAGGCCTGGCCTTGCAGGGAGGCGCCGGCGGCCTCTCCTCACCACGGCTGGGGATCCCCGCTGGAGACATTCTCCCCTCCAGAGCCATGGCTGCCCACAGTGCTCCTAGTGCCGGGGGAAAGGCTTCATCTCCCAGCCAGGCCTCAGGGGCTGGGGCCCACATGGAGCTCCAGGGCACCGATATCCCCACTGATGTAATCCACACCTGGATTTGTGCTATCTGACTCTGCTGTTACACACACTCCATACAAGCTCCTCACACACAACCTCTCTCCCACACACACATACTAACTCTCTCTCTCTGTTACAGTGTCTTCTGTTTGTTGTTGCTTCGGCATCCTGTTTTACTCTTTAGCTACTTGTTGGGCTTCTCCCTCTCAGTCCATCTAGTTCCCTTGACATGAGAGTACTCCACTCATCCAACTCAGCAGTAAAAATACATTCAGCCATGCAAATATGCACCAAGCGATGCAGCTTCTACATGAGCGACTCCAGCATCCGCACCAGTTAGTGTAACACAGAGCGAGAGAAGAAGAGACAGAGAGAGAGAGAGAGAGAGAGAGAGAGAGAGAGAGAGGAGAGGTAGAGAGAGAGAGGTAGAGGGAAAAGGACAGGGAGGGAGAAGAGAGGGGGTGGAGTGAGTGCTAGAGGAGAGAGCGGCAAGATGAGCTGAGAGGCACAGACAAAATGAAAGAAAGGAAGGTAAAGGAAGTAAAAAGAAGAGAGCAGTGAGTCTCTGGGCTGTTGTGGTTCTATCTGGTTACGTCTGTCAGAGAGAGGTTCTGTCCCTGCCAGTTCCCTCTGCTCTGTCTCTCTCTGCCGACCGAGGCTGCTGTCTGTTGGGACTTTGCCGTCGTTCCACTCCGCTCAGTGATGCTCAGCCTCGTTCAACCTGCTTACCCTCCAACACCACCATGGCCAGAGGCTGGACTAGCAAACACACACTCACACTGAGAGAGGAGCACATGCACACACACTGCGTTTCCCTGTGGGAGACCTGACCAGAGTGGATGGGATATCTGTTCAGTCACGCTCAGATCCCGGTATCTCTCTCTCTCGTTCTCTCGCTCCTGTTTTCTTTCACTCTCTCTGTTTCATTTCCAATCGTAACGCTCCTCTTGTTTTTCATCCTCTTCTAAAAATACTTGTCTCTCCAAATCAAATTCAGCAACTTGCCCTCACGCTCCTCCTCCTCTCTCTCATGTGCCGATGTCCGTCAATCTTTCTCAGCTCCACCTCCAACCGGGCTCCTCCTCCTATGAAGGAGAGTGCAATAGGCTGTGCGCTTTCTCTCTCTCTCTCTTCCCCTCCTGTTTGCTCCCTCTGTCCTTAGTTCTCTCTCTCTCTCTCTCTCTCTCTCTCTTCCTCCTTCAGATATTGCCCTGTTATTTTCAGTGTTCTCTTCCTCCTGTGCAGACAGGCTGTTCCTCTGGTCCCCTCTCTCTCATTGGGCAGTGTGTCTCTCTGTGCTCCTCTCCTCCTGCGCCACAGCTCTGTCCACCCCAGCCAGTGAGAGAGCGAGCGATGTCTGTCTGAGAACGCCAGCTCTCTCCTCTCTCTCTCTCTCTCTCTCTCTCTCTCTCTCTCTTCCTCTGTCTCTGTCTCTGTCTCTGTCTCTCTCTCTCTCTCTCTCTCTCTCTCTCTCTCTCTCTCTCTCTCTCTCTCTCTTTCTCTCTCTCTCTCGCTCTCTCTCTCTCTGTCTCGCTCCGTCTCTCTCTCGCTCTCTCTCTCTCGCTCTCTCTCGTCTCTCTCTCTCCTCCCTTTCTGTTTGTCTGCTGCTGCCACGACTTACGCAACAGAGCAGAATGGGAGAGCAGGAGAGTGTGTGTGTGTGCTCAGAGAGGGAGACTGAGACAACCAGCACCCTGCTGAATTATTGCTTTGGCTGCTTTACCCTCTTTCAAACTAGTCTCTCTCTCTCTCGCTGTGTGTATTCTCTGTCTCCCTTCGTCAAATACACACAAAACAGCCCTACAGAATGTGGAAAAAGGACTGGGCTTTTAGTTAAATTTCTGTCCTGTTTGTGTAACATAAATTATCTTGGATAATGTTATCCACATAGGGGTTAGACAAAATCAAGAAAATAGCTAGACATTAGGCAGATGGAGGGAAGGATGTGATTTAATTAAAGATGACAAGACAAACAAGAGTAACACTGAAGTACAACATTCAAAGCGCTGTGGTCGTCTTAGCCAGCACAGCTTCACGCTTTGGTTTCAAGCCAAACATTGCACATATGGCTTGTCATCGCCAACTAACTCTCTAGAGCTCAACCCATTACCACCGCAGCAGAAGGATAGGGAAAAACACAACTTTGACTTGTCATGTCTCCTAACAGCGTTGGCTCAGCTGTGCTCTCCAGTGAAATCGCCTGGAGGACCACTATCCTTCCCATCCCATTTACCCCCACATACGTTCATATAGTGGACGCTTTATCCGCAAAGACGCCACCTACATGTAATGTGTGCAATACAACGAAATGAGCAGTAGCGTGATACTACGTCCCTTAGGAGAAGTATGGAGAGTGTTGGCGTGTTAGAAAACTGCAGTGGTCATAGTACTGGAAGCACAATTCCAAATAAAGAGTGGCAAATAGACAATGCATGAGACAGTGAGACATGAGTGCAGTACTAAATAGGAAGTATCATCATAATAGGTCAACAGGAAGTGATGCACCTGCATGTCTGACTCGGTCTGTGATTTGACTGGGCACCTCAGACAGTTCCAGCTACAGTCCACTACACAGGCACTGTCCAGTTGGCCTATAGCGGTTATAACGTCATCACAACAACGCAGTCATTTGGGTACCTTACAACTCATTACTTTTGAAAATATATATAACATATATAATATATAAAGATAATATATACAATAATGATATTGATTATTTAGGAGGAGCTGTTTATGGTTACAATTATCTCTTGTTGGGCCAAATAAAATCCCTGATGAAACTATAATCTCAGACACTTTAATATTTGAATATCTCGGTTTGTAAAATTGCTTCATTTGCATCAATAATTCTCCGAAATGCTTTTGACAGAGCATCCACCAGTCTTCCTCAGCTAATGGCAAAGTCAATATTTTTCTCCCTCGATGTGAGATTACTATTTTTCACTTTCTTAATTGAGTTGCTTTTAGCTGTTCTCAGCTAACAGAGAGGAGAGAGTTGAATAGGAGCCCAGCTCAGAAAAACAGCAGAATGGCTGTGTCTCAAATGGCACCCTACTTTCTATGGGCCCTGGTCAAAAGTAGTGCACTTTATAGAGAATAGGGTGCCATTTGGGACGGACCCTATAAGTACAGTAGGATCTGCCTCTGTGTGGCCCCTATGACTAACTCATTATCAAGCTGAATATGGTACTGGTAGTACTGGTATCTGTACTTATCTTGTATGACTCACTGGGGCTAAGTGAATTGTGTAGCTGTTATAGAAACACAAACAGCAACAGAGAAAGAGAAAATGTTTAAAGTGCTGCATTATAACTCATTGCATTGGCTTGGCACACCTCGACCGACTTGCAGTTGTGTGAATTGTACGTGCTATAACACAATGCTTTCTGACAGCTCCATGTGATTTGATCGTAAGAGACATGATAAAAAAGCTTCTACACTGAGGGGTCATATACACACCCAGCCCACACAAACGTCTAGAGAAACCCTTCACATAGAGGACCATGCGAACACACACACACACACACACACACACACACACACACACACACACACACACACACACACACACACATCCAAAACCACAAATAACAATAATGTAAAAGGAAACTGTAAACACATAGAAGATGTAAAATAATGTATATCTAACCTACACACGAACCCATAGAAAAACACAAATGTCATGAACATGCACCCGTTTATTCTAATGCACCCCATGCAGCCTATGGCTCAGTGCAGAGCCAGTCCTTTATAAAGTCTGAATCCAGCAGCAGCATTATAATTAGATAAGGAGTGTTATTCAGTCCAGGGTAGCTCAAAGGCTCAACATAAATATCCAATTAGCCAGCCTCCACAACATCAGGGGAATCAGAGAATAATCAGAGATATATCACTGAACCACCTGATTCAATTACACACATTCTTCTGTCCACAATTCTGTGTGCATCTACTGTAAAATACCCCTGTCCTTCATCAACAAACACTGTCCAGGATTCAAGGATTGGACAACAGTACAATAATCATGTAAGAAATGATGTGCGGAAAGGTCTAAACTGCTATTATGATATTCATGATATTCACATCTCAGGAGGGCGAGGCAGACAGAAAATAAACGTACACATGCGCACATCACAGATTCCCTCATACAAGCATTTTCAACATGTTGCTAAAGGATTAGAATCACAAAAAGACGGCTTGAGGGTGCTAACGCTTTACTCCTTCTGAAGCAGAGAAGCAGTGACATGGAGAGCAGATGAAAGATGAGTAGGGACGAGGAAACAGTGTATTTTGTGCAGCGCTGCCATCCATCAAATCCAGCATGCATTAAGATGACACCAATAGCAGGCGATCAATGGCTTTTCTGTATTTTAGGAGTATTTTTAATCGAGCGTAGTCACACTTGTCTGGCTGTAGGTGTAGCAGTGCCTCCCCTGGCTTCAAACGCGCCTCCTCTCTAAATGAAAGGGGAGGGCTGCTGCTGCTGAGCTGCAGGATGGTAATAGATTGAATGTTCCCTTGGTGGGTGAGTTCTGAGGGCTCACTGCTGTCATTATGGCTATTAGTTGTTGTCATGCCATGGAATTATCATCAGTTGGCTTGCTGAAATTAGAGGGAGATAGGGGATTGGGTCTGTTCGTCAAATCCCAATCATAACCCTGCTGCTCTGTAGTCTGTAGTCTCTGATTAGATGTTGTACGACAGCCATCATCATCATCACCAACACCGCAGAGCGAGGACAGTAATGGCTACGCAGTCTGGTATCGATCACACTCAACCTCTCCAAATGGATGGGTTGCCTCAGGATCATTCAAGTGTTTGTTTGTCTAGTGTGAACGTGATGATCTGGTCAGGTGCAGACACATTACATGTTGTTGCTATGTTATTTACATAGTCAAGTGTGATCAAACATTCCTTAGTGGGGTGCAGGGTCAAAAGAAATAGAGCCGGCACACTCATAAGCTCCACCACCTAACTTTATTCATAAACAAACAACGTTTCCATCCTGCAAGGATCTTCCTCAGGTCATTGTGTTATTTACAGTCAGGTCCATAAATATCTGGACATTGACCAAGTTATTATTATTTTAGCTGTCTACCACAGCATATTGGAGTTGAAATTAAATAAAGAATATGAGCTGAAAGTCTCCAAATCGGGTGAACGGTGTTGGATTTACAGCACGTTTTATATGTGGTCCCCCCTTTTTAAGGGACCAAAGTAATTGAACAATTGGCTGCTCAGCTGTTCCATGGCCAGGTGTGTGTTATTCCCTCATTAGTTCATTTACAAGTAAGCTTGAGATAAAAGGTCTAGAGTTGATTTCAAGTGTGGCATTTGCATTCTGTTGCTGTTAACCCTCAATATGAAGTCCAAAGAGCTGTCACTGCCAATGAAGCAAGCCATCATTAGGCTGAAAAATCAAAACAAACCCATCAGAGAGATAGAAAAAAGATTAGGTGTGGCCAAATCAACTATTTGGTACATTCTTAAAAAGAAAGAATGCACTGGTGAGCTCAGGAACACCAAAAGGCCCGGAAGACCATGGAAAACAACTGTGGTGGATTACAGAATAATTATTTCCATGGTGAAGAAAAACCCCTTCACAACAGTTGGCCAGATTAAGAACACCCTCCAGGAGGTAGGCGTATCTGTGTCAAAGTCAACAATCAAGAGAAGACTTCACCAGAGTAAATACAGAGGGTTTACCACAAGATGAAACCATTGGTAAACCTCAAAAACAGGAAGACCAGATTAGAGTTTGCCAAAAAACATCTAAAAAAGCCTGTACAATTCTGGAACAATATCCTATGGACAGATGAGACAAAGATCAACTTGTACCAGAATGATGGGAAGAGAGGAGTATGGAGAAGGGAAGGAACTGCTCATGATCCGAAGCATACTACCTCATCAGTGAAGCATTGTGGAGGTAGTGTTATGGCGTGGGCATGTATGGCTGCCAATGGAACTGGTTCCCTTGTATTTATTGATGATGTGACTGCTGACAAAAGCAGCAGGATGAATTCTGAAGTGTTTAGGGCTATATTATCTGCTCAGATTCAGCCAAATGCTTTGTGTTAGTTTGTCGAATTACATTTGAGCCCCTAAAATTGGGGGGCTATGTATAAGAATGGTTGTAATTCCTACATGGTTCATACAAAAATGTTGACAAAACCCTTAAATTAAAGATGAAAGTCTACACTTAAAGCACATCTTGACTGTTTCCTTTCAAATCCATTGTGGTGGTTTACAGAGCCAAAATGATGCAAATTGTGTCACTGTCCAAATACTTATGGACCTGACTATATAAATATATATATTCACTTCTTGTTTCTTACTGTACAAGATATTGATCTTTCAGATAAATCGATGCCATTACAACACCTTAGTTATAGTGCATAGGCCAACAGCTACTGTTTGTTGGTAGAGAGACAGCATGTGAAACAGTGTTTAGCCTGTTTAGATTGTCTGCAGTGGAACACTGAAGCCTCTTATGAAGTTTGATCCATGCTGGTGTTATAGCTAATCTGTCTAGAGAAAGAGGTGAAATAAATTACCTGGTCCTCCAGCACACCAGGGAAAGACTGTAATACCACAGATATAATGTCACGCTCTGGCTCGGGACTGTGTAGTTTGAGCCAGGGTGTATTCATTGGTTGTGTTGGGTATAGGGGTGTGTTCATTTGGTTGTGTTTGGTTTTGGTTGTAGTGTCTTTGTCTCGTCATGTGACTCCCAATCGGAGGTAACGAGTGTCAGCTGTCGGCTCGTTATCTCTGATTGGGAGCCATATTTAAACTGTCAGTGTTCACCTTAGGGTTGTGGGTTTTTGTTCCATGTTTCAGTCTGTGTACTGAGGACTTCACTATCCGTCATTGTTTATTGTTTTCTCGTTCGTGCACTTTAACTTTAATAAAGTCATGTTCGCTCAAAACGCCATGCGCTTGGTCCACTCCTTCCTGAGACGGCCGTGACAGAAAAAACCCACCACAAAGGACCAAGCAGCGTATACAGGAACACCCGCTGGGAGAGAACGCTGGTGGATGTCCTCCTCGGCTGGGGACATATTACGCAGGAGGAGGCCGTCCCGGTACCGGAGGGCGATGAAGGGGGAGAACCTGGCAGGAGAGGAGCAACGGCGTCAGCAGGGCCATCGTCGGAAGGACGAGAGGCACCCCAAGAATTTTTTAGGGGGGCACACGGCATGGGCGACTGGGCAGCAGGAGGCTGCCACAGGGAGATGTGGAGAGAAGGCTATCGGATTACGGGAGCCATTGGCGAGTAGAGGGAGGGAAGTTGTTGTGGCACGCGTGAGAGACTGATGTGTGTTACCAGTCCGGTCCAGCCCGTTCCTGATCCCCAGTTAAGGCCAGTGGTGTGTGTTCCCGGTACGGACCGGCCTGTTCCTACTCCACGCACCAAGCCCACGGTGTGCGTCGCCAGTCCAGCCCGGCCTGTTCTGCTCCACGCACTAAACCTACGGTGTGCGTCGCCAGCCCAGCCCGGCCGGGTTCCTGCTCACGCACTAAACCTACGGGTGCGTCGCCAGCCCAGCCCGGCCTGTTCCTGCTCCACGCACCAAGCCTACGGTGTGCGTCGACAGCCCTGCCCGGCCTGTTCCTGCTCTACGCACTAAACCTGCGGTGTGCGTGCCAGCCCAGCCCGGCCTGTTCCTGCTCCACGCACAAAGCCTACGGTGTGCGTACGCCAGCCCTAGCCCGGCCTATCCCTGCTCCACGCACCAAGCCTACGGGGTGCGTAGCCAGCCCAGCCCGGCCTGTCCCTGCTCTACGCACAAAGCCTACGGTGTGCGTCGCCAGCCCAGCCCGGCCTGTCCCTGCTCTACGCACAAAGCCTACGGTGTACGTCGCCAGCCCAGCCCGGCCTATCCCTGCTCCACGCACCAAGCCTACGGGTGCGTTGCCAGCCCAGCCCGGCCTGTCCCTGCTCTACGCACAAAGCCTACGGTGTGCGTCACCAGCCCAGCCCCGGCCTGTTCCTGCTCCACGCACAGAACCTACGGTGTGCGTCGCCAGCCCGACCCGGCCTGTTCCGCCACTCGCACCAAACCAGGGGTGCGAGTCGCCAGCCTGGTCCAGCCCGTTCCTGCTACTCGCACTGCCAAGCCAGGGAGTACGAGTCGTCGGCCTGGTCCAGCCCGTTCCTGCTACTCGCACCAAGCCAAGGGTGCGAGTCGTCAGCCTGGTTCAGCTCGTCCCTGCTTCGCACCAAGCCAGGGTGCGAGTCGTCAGCCTGGTCCAGCCCGTTCCTGCTACTCGCACCAAGCCAGGGGTGCAGTGGTCCGGCCTGGTCCAGCCCGTTCCCTGCTACTCGCACCAAGCCAAGGATGCGAAAGTCGTCAGCCTGGTTCAGCTCGTCCCTGCTACTCGCACCAAGCCAAGGGTGCGAGCCGTCAGCCTGATCCAGCCCATTCCTGCTACTCGCACTCAAGCCAGGGATGCGAGTCTTCCCAGCCTGGTGAGGCCTGTTCCGGCTCCACGCACCAGGCAAAGGGTGCGTATCGTCTGCCAGGTCCCGGTCCATTCCTACCTCACGCGCCAAGCCAGGGGTGCGCGTCGGAGGTCCTGATCCAGCAAGCGGGGTCAGATCGGACCGGGGGGCACTACGGGGGAGTGAAGTGGGGTGGTGGTCAAGCCCGAGCCGGAGCCGCCTCCGAGGAGCAACACCCACCCAGCCCTCCCTATTTTGGGGTGTAGGCGCGGTCGAGTCCGCGCCTTTAGGGGGTACTGTCACGCTCTGGCTCCGGGACTGTGTAGTTTGAGCCAGGGTGTATTCATTTGGTTGTGTTGGGTATAGGGTGTGTTCATTTGGTTGTGTTTGGTTTTGGTTGTAGTGTCTTGTCTCGTCATGTGACTCCCAATCGGAGGTAACGAGTGTCAGCTGTCGGCTCAAGTTATCTCTGATTGGGGGAGCCATATTTAAACTGTCAGTGTTCACCTTAGGGTTGTGGGTTTTTGTTCCATGTTTCAGTCTGTGTACTGAGGACTTCACTATCCGTCATTGTTTATTGTTTTCTCGTTCGTGCACTTTAACTTTAATAAAGTCATGTTCGCTACAAACGCTGCGCTTTGGTCCACTCCTTCCGTAGACGGCCGTGACATATAAGTAGGAGCCAGATACTTCACAAGATGTGATGTATAAATCTGAAGCATCCGTTTAGAACTTCTTCTCACCACCAAATAAGTCCAGTGGTGGGAAGTCGGACAAGATGGAGCTAGATGAAACTTGGCCGACATTCTGATCATTTGATAATTGATGAAACATTCGATCTCAATACAGTTCTCTGATTCCCAAAAATACAGTCTGTTAACAACAGAGTGCACTACGTTTTGTAGACTTTACACTTTCTGAACGTTTCTAAACATTGCATTGTTTAGGAGCGCAAAGAGCGACTTGAGTTATTGCAAATGAGCACTTCACAGAGTAGGCTTTCCCTAACAGAAATATACAAATATCCAATAGGATCTACGCTAGCTCGTGCTTGGCTCTGCCCACCTCCTTGCTTGTTCTGCACACTATGCTTAATTTGCTCCCATTGGAAACAACGCCAATGATCTTGGGTTAGTTACCAGTATCTTTGGTCATGCATACTGTACAGGGTGTGACGGTGATGAAGGGTCCCCCTGAGAGTTCAGCTACAGTTATTCAACATACACTGAAGAAAAATAAACACAACATGTAAAGTGTTGGTCCCATGTTTCATGAGCTGAAATAAAAGATCCCAGAAATGTACCATATGCACAAAAATATTATTTATCTGAAATGTTCTTTATTTATTTATGTTCTTTATTTATTTATCTGAATACATCCCTGTTAGTGAGCATTTCTCCTTTGCTAAGATAATCCATCCACCTGACAGGTGTGGCATATCAAGAAGCTGATTAAACAGCATGATCATTACACAGGTGCACATTGTGCTGGGGACAACAAAAGGCCACTCTAAAATGTGCAGTTTTGTCACACAACACAATGCCACAGATGTCTCAAGTTTTGAGGGAGTGTGCAATTGGCATGCTGACTGCAGGAATGTCCACCAGAGCTGTTGCCAGATCATTTAATGTTCATTTTTCTACCATAAGCCGTCTCCAACGTCGTTTTAGAGAATTTGGCAGTACGTCCGACCGGCCTCAAAACTGCAGACCACGTGTAACCATGCTAGCCCAGGACCTCCACATCTGGCTTCTTCACCTGCGGGATTGTCTGAGACCAGCCACCCGGACAGCTGATGGAACTGTGGGTTTGCAGAACCGAATAATTTCTGCACAAACTGTTCAGAAACCGTCTCATGGAAGCTCATATGCGTGCTCGTCATCCTCACCAGGATCTTGACCTGACTGCAGTTCAGCGTCGTAACCGACTTCAGTGGGAAAATGCTCACCTTTGATGGCCACTGGCACGCTGGAGAAGTGTGCTCTTCACGGATGAATCCCGGTTTCAACTGTGCGGACAGATGCTAGACAGCGTGTATAGCATCGTGTGGGCGAGCGGTTGCTGCTGTCAATGTTGTGAACAGAGTGCCCCATGGTGGCGGTGGGGTTATGGTATGGGCAGGCATAAACTACGGACAACGAACACAATTGCATTTTATCGATGGAAATTTGAATGCACAGAGATACCGTGCGAGATCCTGAGGCCCATTGTCGTGACATTCATCCACGCGCCATCACCTCATGTTTCAGCATGATAATGGACGGCCCCATGTCGCAAGGATCTGTACACAATTCCTGGAAGCTGAAAATGTCCCAGTCCTTCCATGGCCTGCATACTCACCAGACACGTAACCCATTGAGCATGTTTGAGATGCTCTGGATCAACGTGTACGACAGCGTGTTCCAGTTCCCGCCAATATCCAGCAACTTCGCACAGCCATTGAAGAGGAGGGGGAAAACATTCCACAGGCCACAATCAACAGCCTGATTAACTCTATGCGAAGGAGATGTGTCGAGCTGCATGAGGCAAATGGAGGTCACACCAGATAGTGACGGGTTTTCTGATCCATGCCCCTACTTTTTTTAAAGGTATCTGTTACCAATAGATTCATATCTGTATTCCCAGTGATGTGAAATCCATAGATTAGGGCCTAATTCATTTATTTCAATTGAGTAATTTCCTTAAATGAACTGTAACTCAATAAAATCTTTGAAATTGTTCCATGTTGCGTTTATATGTTTGTTCAGTGTAATGTATTGAGGAATCAACGGGACCAATAGGAAGACAACCAGGACTACAGTATCAGTGACCACTATTCGTACGGCAAAGCCATGACCAACATTTAAGACAGCTCAATGCCTTTGTATTTGGAGATTTAAACTTCTCAATAGTGCTTAATGTTTGATGTGTTTTGATGTCCTGTTTTCTGTAACAGTGTTGAATACAAAGGCAATGTTGTGCCATTATGACCTTGGATTATTTTTATGTAGGAACGAAAGGTTTGTGTGACGAAAAAGTCATTCCTGTTTTATAGTGCTTTTATTATCCGTGCCTGTCATGTCTCCACCCACAAATAGGTAGATGATGGGGGATCCTATCAATGCAGAGATGCCATCTCTTTGATTAAGGTGCACTGAAATGGACTAGAAAGAGCTCATAAACCCGTCTCCCAAACAGGAGTACTGTATGTACACTGGTGCTGTGATGTACATGCTCAGGGGTGCTATAATGTAGAGTGAATATGTGTGTGTGTGAGCGTTTGTAACCCCATGCTCTCTCCTGAGTACCTTAATTCCCCTTTTCAATTCCTGTCTCCGTCATCAGGGCTGTGAGGGGAGGAAGGAGGTGAATTCATCAGTGAAGGGAAATAGACAGAGCAGGTAGAGGGGGTATGTTAGACAGTGGCTATGAGCTGCTGTGCCTGCTGCTCAGGGTACTGCAGCTGGAGCACATGGCAACAGGCTAGAGGAGAGTGTGGCTGGCGGGCTGCATGCATCACACAGCCCTGATACTGAGAGAAGAGAGAGCTGTCCCTGTGTGGGGGGACTGCTGTCTCCCCTCTGATAAAAGCTAGCATATTGTTCCCTCTCTTGGCTCAGTCTTTCATTGTGAAACGGGTTGCAGCCAGAAACCTAACAGGAGCCCATGGCCTATGTACTCATCTGCTCTCTGTGGATAGAGTGGTCATGTTGTAACTATTTGTATGTTTAGGATGAATCTCTACAGGTTTGAGGAGTGTGTTTCTCCCCTGCCTGAAAGAGGATTTCACCTGTTGGGCCAGTCCTGACAGTCAGGGTTGGGTAGGATACTTTCTAAATGTAATCTGTTACGAGTTACTAGTTACCTGTCCAAAATAGTAATCATTAACGTACCTTTTGGATTACCCAAACTCAGTAACATAATCTGATTACTTTCAGTTACTTAAGCATTACTTTCCCTTAAGAGGCTTTAGAGGAAGACAAAAGGATCCCTCAAACACATTTGGTGTCATCATAGTGGTCTCTGACTTGTGGTCAGACTTTCGCTCAACTGGAACAAACTTAAACTTGCTCCTTTTTTTTATGGTGAATTGAATGTCAGTAAAGTGTCAATGTATTTTTTCGCAAACATCTTTTCTGAATTTAAAAGTAATCCAATAAGTAATCATCTACTTTTTTCAAAAGTATCTGTAATCTGATTAAAACATGTTTTTTTCTGGTGATGTAACTGATTACAGTTACAGTTATTTTTAAATCGGATTACATGTAATCATTTACTCCCCAACCCTGCTGACAGTGCATTAGCTAGGCCTCTGGGTGTTGTGGCTAGTGGTCACTACAACCCTCTCTGTCACAGTACTCTAGTCTAGTGTATCATCCATGTCCCCTGGCAGGGGAGCGTAATGGACACAACAGAGGAGTGTAATGGACAGAGACCACACTCCACTGATTTGAGAGTGCATGTGGTGTGTGTGTGTTTCTGTATGTATCTACTGTATGTATGTATGTATGTATGTATGAGGGGTGTAGTAGGTATAATGGGTGTCTAGACAGGTGCTCCTTCTCAATTGAAGGACCTCTTTGGGAGCTACCAGATCTTCCACCACAACCTCAGTGGTTAAATAAATAATCATCTCCAACTGACATTACCCAAACACTCTGCCATGGTTCGGGTGCATCCCAACCAACCTCAACCACCCTCTACCTACTCCCCTGCCCCTTCCAGTACCCTGTAGCCCTCTACCTGCTCCCACTGTCCCTACCAGTACCATGTAGCCCTCTACCCACTCCCCTTCCAGTACACTGTAGCCCTCTACCCAGTTTGAAAAGTCTAAGCACATTCCAGTCGATGCACTCCACTGACACCAACCTTTCAAAACCAGTCCAGCACATCCTGGGCTTCGCTAGATGTTAGAGGGACAAGGGAGAGGGGAGAGAGCAAAAACCACAGCATTTCAACAATGGATTTTCCTGCCAATCCAATTTTAATTGGGTGGCTCTGAGTCCATCACTACACAGTTGGGTTGAGGCATTACTTCACCTAGGAAAGGATAGTACAGGACTATACTGACCTTCCTAAAACCGCCTGTGTGCTGTGTGTGCAGGTATAGCTATGCCTAGTTTGTGTGTTGAGTGTACATGTACACATGCATGCTTCTTACTGAGTGTCTGTATCTTTTCTGTGTATATGAGCATCACTGTACCGGATCAGAGAGTGAATGGATCACTTTTTATCACTCCCTTGTGATGAGATGGCCAAAGCGTGATCGATTAATCAGACTGTAGCCATGGTGACATGCCTGGCAAGGCCGCGATGCTGCATCAAGCAATGCAGGAGCTGACGTGACCTGAATCCCAGAGAGACACCTTTTTATTCTCCCTGACACACTCAGCCGTGACCAATCACACTGAGTTCAAGTGAAATCGAGGCTGGAACTACAGTTCCCAGAGGGCTACACAGCGTCTGTTAACAAACCATACATTTTTTAAAATCCCTGGCAGGGGTATTCCCCTTGCTTCAATATCCATTATTCAAACCATAATACTGTATAAACGACTATTCTGACCATCATGAAGCCAATGAGAAAAATCACAGCTCTGTAGCTTTTCAGTTTTCCCTCTTAAACCAGAGGTTAAATGTGTACAATCTATTGCGCATAAATCTAGAGGGTGGTAGCTAACCTGATGATCCATATTCATTAGACAGGGGACTGCTTCAAGGAGAAGTCGCATATAATAAATAGTGCCTTGCGTTAGTGCAATCGCAGGGGTCAGAAGGGTATTGATTAAGATGTTGATCATTGCTGACATTAATCTTATCTATGGTGATGAGGGATGTATGTCCGCAAACCTAGTATGAGCTTGAATCAGTAATGGTGAAACTGCCAAGTCCGTTTACAACAATAAATAAATGACTTCAAATAACTAACAATGTTTTTTTCATCATTGCACATGCGTATGTACTGCAATTTTGTTGTACCATGATGCTGGATGCTCCTCTTCTCCATTTCATAAACAAAACAAAACAATAACAAATGTGTTGGGGCGAACAGTGGTGCTGTGACCCTCAAGAAGAGTCATTACTGAGAATGTATCACTAGCTCCGACATTACAAACTCAGCCTAGACAAGATAGCAACTCATACATAAATCACCTTATCAAGTCCAGTTGAGACAGGCTCTATTTTCCTGGTGGTTAGTGATAGTGTGGTCAAGAATAATGTTTAATGTTAGTTATTGTCTGAGCTGCAGTGACACAGAGGTTTCATTAATGGTGCCTGAGGTTTGGAAATCTCCAGACTCCAATTATATGAATGTGAAAAATAGACTAGAACAATCATAGGGAACAGTCATCGCAAGTGTCTTTGTTATAGAAGCTTTGTCCTCCTCCCAGCTGCCCACTGCACTGAGGCTAGAACACTGTCACTACCGATAAATCTACGATAATCGAAAATTTCAACAAGCATTTTGCTACGGCTGGCCATGCTTTCCACCTGGCTACCCCTACCCCGGCCACCAACTCTGCACCCTCCGCTGCAACTTGCCCATGCCCCCGGCTGCTCCTTCACCCAAATTCAGATGGCTGATGTTCTGAAAGAGCTGCAAAATCTGGACCCCTACAAATCAGCTGGGCTAGACAATCTGGACCCTTTCTTTCTAAAATTAGCTGAGCTGAGATCCACAGAGATTGGAAAGTTGCTGCAGTCATCCCCCTCTTCAAAGGGGGTGACACTCTAGATCCAAACTGTTACAGACCTATATCCATCCTACCCTGCCTTTCGAAAGTATTTGAAAGCCAAGTTAACAAACAGATCACCGACCATTTCGAATCCCACCGTACCTTCTCCGCTATGCAATCTGGTTTCCAAGCTGGTCATGGGTGTACCTCAGCCACGCTCAAGGTCCTAAACAATATAATAACCGCGATCGATAAAAGACAGTACTGTGCAGCCGTCTTCATTGACCTGGCCAAGGCATTTGACTCTGTCAATCACTGCATTCTTATTGGCAGACTAAATAGCCTTGGTTTCTCAAATGACTGCCTCGCCTGGTTCACCAACTATTTCTCAGATAGAATTCAATGTGTCAAATCGGAGGGCCTATTGTCTGGACCTCTGGCAGTCTCTATGGGGGTGCCACAGGGTTCAATTCTCGGGCCGACTCTATTCTCTGTGTATATCAATGATGTCGCTCTTGCTGCTGGTGACTCTCAGATCCACCTCTAAGCAGATGACACCATTTTGTATACATCTGGCCCTTCATTGGACACTATGTTAACAAACTTCCAAACGAGCTCCAATGCCATACAACACTCCTTCCGTGGCCTCCAACTGCTCTTAAATGCTAGTAAAACTAAATGCATGCTCTTCAATCGAACGGCTTTTGCACCTTCCTGCCCAACTAGAATCACTACCTTCGGCGGGTCTGACTTAGAATAGTGTGGACAACTACAAATACCTAGGTGTCTAGTTAGACCGTAAACTCTCCTTCCAGACTCACATTAAGCATCTCCAATCCAAACTTAAATCTAGAATCGGCTTCCCTATTTCGCAAACAAAGCCTCCTTCACTCTTGCTGCTAAACATGCCCTCGTAAAACTGACTATCCTACCGATCCTTGACTTTGGCGATGTAATTTACAAAATAGCTTCCAACACTCTACTCAGCAAATTGAATGTAGTCTATCACAGTGCCATCCGTTTTGTCACCAAAGCCCCATATACTACCCACCATTGTGACCTGTACGCTCTCGTTGGCTGGCCTCACCAGCATATTCGTCTCCAAACTCACTGGCTCCAGGTCATCTATAAATCACTTCTAGGCAAATCCCTGCCTTATCTTAGCTCATTGGTCACCATAGCAACAGCCACCCGTATGTATGCGTTCCAGCAGGTATATCTCACTGGTCATCCCCAAAGCCAACACCTCCTTTGGTCGCCATTCCTTCCAGTTCTCTGCTGCAAATGACTGGAACGAACTGCAAAAATCTCTGAAGCTGGAGACACTTAAATCCCTCACTATCTTTAAGCATCAGTTGTCAGAGCAGCTTACCGATCACTGCACCTGTACACAGCCCATCTGTAATTAGTCCACCCAACTACCTCATCCCCATATTGTTATTTACATTGTTATTTATTTTGCTCATTTGCACCCCGGTATCTCTATTTGCACATCATCTTCTGCACATCTATCACTCCAGTGTTAATACTAAATTGTAATTATTTTGCACTATGGCCTATTTATTGCCTTACCTCCATAACTTACTACGTTTGCACACACTGTATATAGATTTTTTATTGTGTTATTGACTGTACGTTTTGTTTATTCCATATGTAACTCTGTGTTGTTGTTGTTTTTACCGCACTGCTTTGCTTTATTTTTGCTTTAGCCAGGTCACACACACACATACACACACACACACACACACACACACACACACACACACACACACACACACACACACACACACACACACACACACACACACACACAC
>NW_025537523.1:0-32120 GCF_020615455.1 Coregonus clupeaformis
CAAAGCAAAATAATCCTGCAGCAACAGGATTTGAACGTTTAGTCCATAATGTTTCTTGATCTGCGGTTAGGCTGTTGGCTGGTCAAAATTAGTCTACGTGAAAAGTGGAATACTGTTAATATAACCGTGTATTAGTGCGAGTTTTCAGTGAATTTATGTAAATCAGGCAGCTCATCTGCATTTCATGCGAGCGCAGGAAAATAATCCCCAACAAAAGAGTGATCAAATTAAAAAAAGATCCTGCATCTGTAGCTGCGATAGCAAGGCTTGATGGAGATAGACCCTGACAAGCCCCACAAAACTGGCAGCCTGTGTGTGTGTGTGTGTCTGGTTTTTGTACATAAAACTTTGGGTTTATAGGTGTAGACAGACACACACACCAGGCTGCCAGTCTGTGGGGCTTTTCAGGGTCTGTGTAACGATCCCGGCAGTCTGAGTCGGGTCCTGTCTGTGGACTAGTTTTTTCTGCTCGTGATCTCCAGTTTCCCGAGGGGTTCTGGAACGCTCCGGGGAGCTCTCTTGATTTCCGCACCTGCATCCCATCAGCAATCTGCACACCTGGTCCTGATCATCACCCTTCTTAGGCTCTGGCCTAACATTCCATTCCCTGCCGGATCGTTAGCCATGAACAGTAGGTTTACCAGAGTATCAGTCTTAGAGCCTAGCGTTAGTTTTGTTGTTTTTGCACCTTGTTGTTTACTTACCTCCGTTTTGTCCATCTGCAGTCACCCGTCCGAACCTTCATCCAACCTCTGCCTGGTGGTCGGCGGCTGTCACGCCATGATGGGATCAACCACTGCACCCCCAACAACTAATCAACGCCGCCCGCTCTGTTCCCTGGATTATTCAGCATCACTCTTGAATTTGTAAATAAACACTCACCTTCGTTTCAACTTACCTTGTCCTGGTCTGCTTCTGGGTTCTGGCTTTGCAACTCGTGACAGAACGATCCGGCCAGTAATGAACCCAGCGGACCTGGACTCTGTTCGCCATGCCATTACCCAGCAGGAGAAGATGTTGGGCCATCATAGCACGGTACTACAGGAGATCGCGTTGTCAGTTCGGAACCTTTCTACCGGTCTGACGGAGGTCCAGAACTAACGCCAGTTTCGGTGGAGGATCCACTACGGTTTCACCCATCTCGCCTGCGCTTCTGGAGCTGTGTCCTTCCGTGAGCCCAAGGTTCCGGCGCCGGATAAAATGAGGGGGAGCTGGGAAGATGCCGTTCCTTCCTTATGCAGTGTGGATTAGTGTTCGATCTACAGCCCTACTCTTATGCCACAGACAAGGCTAGGATAGCCTTTGTGATTGAGTTGCTGCGTGGTCGGCGCTGGAGTGGGCTTCAGCCGTTTGGGAACGACAGGATCCTGCATGGCTTCATACCAGGGGTTCACGGCCGAGATGAGGAAGCTCTTCGACCATTCCGTCCGAGGGAGGGACGCAGCTAGGAGCCTGTTTTCGCTCGCCAAGGAACTCGCAGCGTGGCCGACTTCGTGATCGAGTTCAAGACGTTGGCTGTGGAGAGTGGGTGGAATGAGGAGTCTCTGCAAGCGGCCTTTTACCAGGGTCTGTCGGAGCAGCTCAAGGATGAGTTGATCTCCTATCCGGAGCCTAGTGACCTGGACAGCTTGGTAGCCTTGTCTATTCGGGTGGATAATCGAGTCCGAGACGCGAAGGAGGGAGAAGCAATGGGTTCCGTCCAACCGATTAGCTTCTCAGGTTCCAGTCGGGTGCGTCAAACTGCGCGGCTCGCTAAAGTTGGGAGGACTTTTAGCGAGCCAGTTTCGACCTCTCAATACCTCTGTCAGACCCCCGTTTCCCGGCTACCCTTATGAACAGGAATCAGAGCTTAGCGATTAACGCTTATCGATTCAGGTGCCGATGGAAGCTTTCTAGATGCCGAGTTGGTGGAACAGCTGGGGCTTTCAAGGAGCAATTGCCGGAAGCCATTGAAGCTACCACTCTGGACGGGTAGTCTGGCACGTATCACGATGAGGACTGAACCGGTTAAGATGCTGTTGTCGGGAATCATTCTGAGATGATTTCATTCTTCATTCTGCCGTCTTCCCATGTTCCTCTGGTCCTTGGATACCCCTGGCTGAAGGAACACAATCCCACGTTCGATTGGGTGACGGGCAAGGTAACAGTTGGAGCCTTGATTGTCATGCTAACTGTCTCAAGACTGCCTGTCCCCATTCGGTTCCCAGTCAGGTGATTGAGGCTAAACCCCCAGATTTGTCCCTGGTTCCCGAGACATATCACGATTTGGGGAAGTTTTCAGTAAGCAGAAGGCTCTGTCACTCCCTCCCCACCGACCATATGATTGTGCCATCAACCTGTTCCCTGGAGCTGTCTACCCCAAGGGAAGGTTATACAGTATCTCCCGACCTGAACGTGAGGCTTTGGAGACCTACATCAAGGAGTCCCTAGCTGCTGGTCTCGTTCGTCCCTCGTCATCACCCCTGGGGGGCAGGATTCTTCTTTGTGGGTAAGAAGGATGGCTCTCTTCGACCGTGCATTGATTATCGGGGGTTGAATGACATCACGGTCAAGAACAAGTATCCCCTGCCCTTGATGAGTTCTGCGCTTCGACTCCTTACAGGGTGCTACGGTGTTCACCAAGCTAGACCTACGCAATGCGATCACATGGTCCGGATCAGAGAGGGGGACGAGTGGTTGACGGGTTTCAATACACCGATGGGTCACTCGAGTATCAGGTGATGCCGTTTGGACTGACCAATGCTCCAGCGGTATTCCAGAGTATGGTGAACGACGTCCTGAGAGAGATATGATCGGTCTCTTTGTGTTTGTTTACCTGGATGACATTCTGATCTTCTCGAAGGAACCTTCCGACCACGTCCAGCATGTCCGGCAGGTTCTGCAGCGATTGTTGGAGAATCGCCTGTTCGTGAAGGCCGAGAAGTGCGAGTTTCACGCCCACACGACATCCTTCTCGGGTACATCATCTCCAGGGGAGAGATTAGGATGGACCAGGAGAAGGTTAGAGCGGTTCTGGAATGGGCCCAGCCCGGTGCGAGATTGCAGCTCCAGAGATTTTTTGGGGTTTGCGAATTTCTACCGCAGATTCATCCGGGATTACAGCCGTGTGGCCGCTCCGTTAACTGCCTTGACTTCCAGTATCAGGACCTTCAAGTGGAATCCGGAGGCGGATCGAGCGTTTCTGGATTTGAAGAGGCGATTCACCAACGCACCGATTCTCTCTCAACCGGACACGGCCCGTCAGTTCGTCGTTGAAGTGGACGCGTCTGATGTGGGAGTTGGCGCCATCCTGTCGCAGCGATGCTCCACGGACAGTAAACTCCATCCCTGCGCCTACTACTCTCGTCGCCTTTCGCCTGCGGAGAGGAATTACGATGTGGGTAACCGGGAGCTTCTCGCGGTGAAACTTGCCTTGGAGGAGTGGCGCCACTGGTTGGAGGGGGCGGAGCAACCGTTTATTGTCTGGACTGACCACAAGAATCTTGCTTACGTGCAATCGGCTAAACGTCCTCAACTCCCGTCAGGCCAGGTGGGCGTTGTTTTTCGGACGATTCAAGTTTTCCCTGACGTTCCGACCTGGATCTAAGAACGGCAAGGCGGACGCCTTGTCCCGGATGTTCTCCAAGACGGAGGAGAGTGGGTCCAAGACCGAGACAATTCTCCCCCGGAACTGCGTCGTGGGAGCAGTTATGTGGAAGATTGAGGAGGAGGTGCTGGCGGCCCTTCGGACTCAGCCCGGTCCCGGTAACGGTCCACCCGGTCGGTTGTTTGTGCCTGAGTCGGGTTCGTCCTGCTGTCCTCAAATGGTCCCACGCCAGCAAGATGGCTTGTCACCCTGGCGTGGCTCGGACAATGGCGTTTCTTCGCAGACGTTTTTGGTGGCCTGCCATGGCCGAGGATACTCGGGGTTTTGTTGCTGCCTGTCCAGTGTGTGCGCAGAATAAGAGTACCAATCGGCCCAGCTCTGGACTACTTCACCCCCTTCCTATTCCCCGGCGACCATGGTCGCATCTGGCCCTGGACTTCGTCACTGGGTTGCCCGCTTCTGAGGGGAACACGGTCGTTCTGACTATCGTGGACAGATTCAGCAAGTTCGCCCACTTTGTGCCAATTGCCAAGCTTCCCTCTGCCTCGGAGACGTCCGAGATCCTGGTTAGGGAGGTTTTCAGGGTCCACGGGTTGCCCAGTGATATCGTTTCCGACCGTGGCCCTCAGTTTACCTCTGCTGTCTGGAAGTCCTTCTGTTTGGCCATTGGAGCTACAGTCAGTCTCACATCTGGTTTTCACCCCCAATCCAATGGTCAGGCGGAGAGAGCCAACCAGAAGATGGAAACCACGCTACGCTGCCTGGTCTCTTCCAACCCCACCTCCTGGGTCTCTCAGTTGCCTTGGGTTGAGTATGCCCACAATACTCTCCCTACATCTGCCACTGGGATGTCTCCCTTCCAGTGCCTGTATGGCTACCAACCTCCCTTGTTCCCTTCTCAGGAGAAGGAGCTCTCAGTGCCCTCTGTTCAGGCCCATATTCGTCGTTGCCACCGGACCTGGCATCGGGCCAGAAAGGCACTCCTTAGAGTTTCGGACCGGTATCAGCTCCAGGCGAATCGTCGCCGGATCCCCGCTCCCACCTATACCATCGGAGATAGGGTCTGGTTGGCCACACGGGATCTTCCGTTACGGACTGAGTCTAGGAAGTTGTTACCGGGTTCATTGGTCCGTTTGTGGTGGAGAAGGTGATCAATCCAGTGGCAGTTCGACTCAAACTACCGAGGACGCTCAGAGTCCATCCCACCTTTCATGTCTCCTGCCTCAAGCCGGTTTTCCTCAGTCCTCTGTTGCCTCCTCCGCCTCCTCCTCCTCCTCCTCGGATGATCGGAGGTGGTCCTGCCTACACGGTGCGACGAATCATGGATTCCAGACGGCGGGGCCGGGGTTTCCAGTATCTCGTGGACTGGGAGGGGTATGGTCCTGAAGAGAGGAGTTGGATTCGCGGCGACAGATCCTAGATGCTGACCTCATCCGTGACTTCTACCGCCTCCATCCTGGCGCTCCGGGGAGTCCGCCCGGTGGCGTTCGTCGGAGGGGGGGTACTGTAACGATCCCGGCAGTCTGAGTCGGGTCCTGTCTGTGGACTAGTTTTTTTCTGTTCGTGATCTCCAGTTTCCCGAGGGTTCTGGAACGCTCCGGGGAGCTCTCTTGATTTCCGCACCTGCATCCCATCAGCAATCTGCACACCTGGTCCTGATCATCACCCTTCTTAGGCTCTGGCCTAACATCCATTCCCCTGCCGGATCGTTAGCCATGAACAGTAGGTTTACCAGAGTATCAGTCTTAGAGCCTAGCGTTAGTTTTGTTGTTTTTGCACCTTGTTGTTTACTTACCTCCGTTTTGTCCATCTGCAGTCACCCGTCCGGAACCTTCATCCAACCTCTGCCTGGTGGTCGGCGGCTGCCGACCCATGATGGGATCAACCACTGCACCCCCAACAACTAATCAACGCCGCCCGCTCTGTTCCCTGGATTATTCAGCATCACTCTTGAATTTGTAAATAAACACTCACCTTCGTTTCAACTTACCTTGTCCTGGTCTGCTTCTGGGTTCTGGCTTTGCAACTCGTGACAGTCTGTGTGTGTGTGTGTGTGTGTGTGTGTGTGTGTGTGTGTGTGCGTGGTGAGGATGTGTGATTGTGTGTGTGTGTGTTTGCGTGCGTGCGTGCGTGCGTGGTGTGTGTGTGTGTGTGTGTGTGTGTGTGTGTGTGTGTGTGGTGTGTGTGCGTGTGTGTGTATCTGGTCGTTGTAGACAGCTCTTTCTCAGCCTGGCTGCTCGACTGGTGAGTGACAGACATAGAGAGAAACACGAGTGGGAACTGTCTACACACACGCACACACAGATGGATACACACACACAGATGGAAACACACACACAGATGGATACACACGGCTGCTGGCAAAACAGTGATATTGGGAAAAGCATCACCTCCACTGGCAGAAAGACAGACCGAGACCGACTGACTAAATTTGACAAAACTCACATATCAGTTAAGATCAGGGGAGTATCTTTAGGTAGCATAAACATAAACATAAAGAAAATCGACAACCGTCAGAGCAGCTGTCAGTAAGTTCCTAGAATATAGAATGTACAATATTTACATAGTTTCCGCCACTAATCACCATGGGAGATAGAACTCATGGCGGAATTTAGAACTCAAACTTCTGGAACTGTTGATAGTCAGAAAGAACACCTACAGAAAACTATTTTTTCCTAATTAATATATAAAATGCAAAACCTGACATTTGCTACACATTTCCTCTGCCCAGAAAATTACCCCTAAAGCAGAAAACTGAGCATGTCTGGAGCATAAGCCTTGTCCCAATTAGAATTAATTCACATCCTGTGTGTGTGGGTAGAACATTTTACAATTATAGAGCAAAAATCATAACCTTCTCCCCCAAACACACACCTCCACAAACTATGAGAAAACCAAACAGTTTTAGCAAAAGCCTCATTCACGAAGGTTATCTAATTATATTGTTTCTCTATTCTCTTTCTCATCTATTGTCAAACACACACACAAACACACACATATTGTATTATCAGGACTGATAACCGTTTCAGCCAAAGTGCAAATTACAAGTGTCTACCCCTGTCAATTGTTTCTGTATGAGTAGTAATAATTGATGAATATATAATAAAACATTTGCATATTGTTGAACATAATATACGCTATGGGCAAATCAAAGTTCCAGGGTGGGATCTCTGCTAGTCTTAACGTTATGGCCCATTTTATACAGAGAAATTGGCAGCGATCCCACTCTGGAACGTCTATCAGCCAGCAGAGTATATTATGTTCAACAACGGATTTAAAAATTATCCAAATCTAAATTCTTATATTTTCCAAAATTCATGTTTATATTTGTGAATGTTCAAATTCAAATTTGGAGCTTTGTAGCACCTACATATTAAACACTATGGAGTCCTAAAGGTAAGGCCAAAATGTGATACATATGCCAACTTTGATAAAGAATATTCTCAATGATGCTTTCAGATACAAAATAATCCTTCCTCCAAAGGACTATTCTATGGATTACAATCCCCAAAATCATGGTCATTGTTTTGTCTTGGTTTCGTTGAGGAATCACTCATTACCTCATTATATGCCAGTAGAGTATTTTATGTTCAACAATATATAGAAAAATTATCCAAATCGAAATTCTTATATTTTAAATATTCATGTTTATATTTGTGAATATTCATATTCAAATTTGAGCTTTGTAGCACCTTTATACACTCTTCGAAAAAAAAAAGGTGCTATCTATATATGATATTATATTGTGATGTATTGTAACAGGCCCACAATGTGGTTACTAAAGTTCGAATAGGATATATTTGGCTGTTTTCGCTGCGTAACATTTAGAAGGAGTCCCTTTTCAGGTTTAGAAGAAGTGGCTGCTAAATGCTAACTCCCGTTCGTATAAACTGGTTAGCATAGCTAGCATAGAGTAATCAGTGGTGGTAGTCAAGTCGTTTTTTTAACTGTAATGCAGTTGATTGGTGACGATGACATGAACATCTACTGGGGTTGACATCCATACAAGCATTATACTCTGATTTTTACCTCTTCAACACAGTGTGAAATACAGTAGCCTAAATGTAGGGCCATTTGCTGAGGGGCAATGAGGGAGATTCGGGATCTTCCCCCACGGCACCCAAAAGGGGAACCCGAAAAGGGTTCTACCAGGAACCAAAAAGGGCTCTCCAATGGGGACAGTGCACTATGGGCCCTGGTCAAAAGTAGTGCACTATATAGGGGAATAAGGTACCATTTTGAACTTAGGTTGTGAATGCAAGAAGGGATTGTGTGGAGTTCTCTGCAATTATTAGGAATGCAAGGAAGAATGGAATTCAGCTTCTTTACAACTATGTGTTGAATGGCTGATGGACTGGAGAAATGTGTTGTAAAATCTTATGTTCTCCATAGACTGTTAGAACGACAGGCAAGATTCCAAGCTATCATTTCCTGATCGATAGCAATTCCACATACGGGGGTTATTAGTAAGCAGGTACACACGGATCTGCACACACACACGCACACACACAGACACGCACACACACACACACACACACACACACACACACACACACACACACACACACACACACACACACACACACACACACACACACACACACACACACACACACACACACACACACACACACATACACACACACACACACACACACACTCACACACACACACACAGAGAGACATCTTTGTTGATGCAGCTGCACCACCATCGAGAGCATCCTGACTGGTTGCATCACCGCCTGGTATGGCAACTGTTCGGCCTCCGACCGCAAGGCACTACAGAGGGTAGTGCGTACGGCCCAGTACATCACTGGGGCCAAGCTTCCTGCCATCCAGGACCTCTATACCAGGCGGTGTCAGAGGAAGGCCCTAAAAATGGTCAAAGACTCCAGCCACCCTAGTCATAGACTGTTCTCTCTGCTACCGCAAGGCAAGCGGTAGCAGAGTCTAGGTCCAAAAGGCTTCTTAACAGCTTCTACCCCCAAGCCATAAGACTCCTGAACAGCTAATCATGGCTACCCGGACTATTTGCATTGTCACCCCACCCCACCACCCCCTCTTTTACGCTGCTGCTGCTCTCTGTTTATTATCTATGCATGGTCACTTTAACTCTACCCACATGTACATATTACCTCAATTACCTTGACTAACCTGTGCACCCGCACATTGACTCTGTACCGGTACCCCCTGTATACAGCCTCCCTACTGTTATTTTATTTTACTGCTGCTCTTTAATATTTTTTATGTTTTACTTACCTATTTTTCTTAAAACTGCATTGTTGGTTAAGGGCTTGTAAGTAAGCATTTCACTGAAAGGTCTACACCTGTTGTATTCGGCGCATGTGGCAAATAAAATTTGATTTGATTTGAACATGATTTCTTCCCCCTCATTTAATCTAACTTTCCGTCTTCCATCTCTCTCTCTTTCCGTCCTCCTCCCTTTCTCTCCACCTCTGTCTCACTCATCCTTTTCTCTATCAATGATCTCTTGCTTCAATTTTCCATCTCTCTCTCTCTCTCTCCTCTCTCTCTCTCTCTCTCTCTCTCTCTCTCTCTCTCGCTCTCGCCAATCTCTCTCTCTCTCTCTCTCTCTCTCTCTCTCTCTCTCTCTCTCTCTCTCTCTCTCTCTCTCTCTCTCTCTCTCTCTCTCTCTCTCTCTCTCTCTCTCTCTCTCTCTCCATCTCTCTGACCCCCCTCCTCTCTTTCCATCTCTCTGACCCCCCTCCTCTCTCTCCATCTCTCTGACCGCCCTCCTCTCTCTCCATCTCTCGGACCCCGCGCCTCTCTCTCCATCTCTCTGACCCCCCCTCCTCTCTCTCCATCTCTCTGACCCCGCTCCTCTCTCTCCATTTCTCTGACCCCCCTCCTCTCTCTCCATCTCTCTGACCCCCCTCCTCTCTCTCCATCTCTCTGACCCCGCTCCTCTCTCTCCATCTCTCTGATCCCCCTCCTCTCTCTCCATCTCTCTGACCCCGCTCCTCTCTCTCCATCTCTCTGACACCGCTCCTCTCTCTCCATCTCTCTTTTTTATTCCTTTCTCTCTTTCTTTATGAGGTGTCTCTGATTACTGCCACAAAAAGGTTTTAAAGATGAGTGTGTGTGTGTGTGTTTCTGTGTGTGGTGCGGCACAGCGTGTGTGTGACAGATGGTTGTCACATTAAAAGGGCTAGGCCATTGTATCTGTCAATACTCTAGAGTGGAGCTGTCAGTTCAAGTGTACATCCTCACCATTATATGGCTTTAAGTGCTGCTATACCATCCACAGTGACAGGAGTGTGTGTGCGTGCGTGTGTGTGTGTGTGCGTGTGCGTGCGTGCGTGCGTGTGTGCGTGTGCGTGTGTGTGCGTGCTTGTGTTCATCCATGTGAGTAGTAGGCGGATGGAGCGTAGAGGAGCACTCAGCTCACATCATGATGCAGAGTTGTGGGCTGAGATACCATAACGCCTGTTGTACAAACCTACTGACCCTCACAAAAATCTATTTTGAAGATGTAATCCTACACTTTATTACTACGACAAGTTTCCCGTTGTTCTGTATTGCTTTCAATGAGAAGATTTGAAATGAGGCCCTTTCTTGTCCCTGTTCTGCAAATGTAGATTAGGGGGTGGAAGGGTAGGGATAATGTGTTAGAATGGAATGCAGTCCCTCTTTCATTCTCTCGTGCTGGCTGGTCTCTGGGGCTGTGGGAATAGGAAGTAGTGTTGGTGAGGTAGGTAGCTTAGTGGTTAAGAGTGTTGTGCCAGTAACCGAAAGGTCGCTGGTTCTAATCCCCGAGCCGACTAGGTGAAAAATCTGTCGATGTGCCCTTGAGCAAGGCACTTAACCCTAATTGCTTCTGTAAATCGCTCTGGATTAGAGCGTCTGCTAAAATGTAATGAGATGAGAGTGTTATTGTTTTGACACTAGACTGTAGTCTCTATTGGCTCTCTGCAGCTCTACACACAGCAAGAGCCCTGCTCTGTTAGATTACATATAAGACGTGGTAAACACGGACGCACGCACGCACACACGCACGCATGCACGCATGCACGCACGCACGCACACACACACACTCCTGTCACTGTGGATGGTATAGCAGCACTTAAAGCCGTATAAGGATGAACACTTGAACTGACAGCTCCACTCTAGAGTATTGACAGTTTCCTTGTGTTCTCTCCCTCTGTCTCTGTCTCTAAACTATAACTAACATATAACTAACTGTCATCCTCACCATTACATCAGTACTACAACTACCATCATCATTACTACTACTACTACTACTACTACTACCACCATCATTAAACAGCTATCATTACCATCACCCCTACTACCCGTACCAATACTATTTAGAACAATAATCACAATAATAATAATAACAATAATAATAATTATAATAACAATAATAACAATAATAATAGTAATAACAATAATACTAATAATAAGTAAGTTACTATTTACTATGCAGATGTTATTATTCAGTGTCCCTCAGGCTATGTCAGGCAAATACATGTTTGGCTGCAAGAGGAGCCGTTGCTCCATCGCCCATTAGTATTTTTTGTTTTTCCTCCGGGTTTAATAAGTAAACATTTGGAATACAGTGCATTCGGAAAGTAGTAACTTGACTTTTTCCACATTTTGTTACGTTGCAGCCTTATTCTAAACTGGAAAAAATAGTTTTTTTTCCTCATCAATCTGCACAAATTACTTTTTTTTATTTTTTTATTTTATATTTTAGCAGACACTCTTATCCAGAGCGACTTACAGTTTTTAGTGAGTGCATACATTTTCATACTGGAATCGAACCCACAACCCTGGCTCTACCAACTGAGCTACACGGGACTAGCAAAAAAAGATTTTTTGAAATGTACATTCCATCAGGTTCAAATCCGTGGTCTGGCTGGGCCACTCAAGGACATTCAGAGAGACATGTCCTAAAGCCACTCCTGCGTTGTCTTAGCTGTGTGCTTAGGGTCATTGTCCTTTTGGAAGGTAAACCTTCGCCACAATCTGAGGTCCTGAGCGCTCTGGTGCAGGTTTTCAACAAAGATCTCTCTGTACTTTGCTCTGTTCATCTTTCCCTAAATCCTGACTAGTCTCCCAGTCCCTGCCACTGAAAAACATCCCCACAGCATGATGCTGCCACCACCATGCTTCACCGTAGGGATGATGACAGGTTTCCTCCAGACGTGACGCTTGGCATTCAGGCCAAAGAGTTCGATCTTGGTTTCACCAGACTAGAGAATCTTGTTTCTCATGGTCTGAGAGTCCTTTAGGTGCCTTTTTGCAAACTCGAAGCTGGCTGTTATGTGCCTTTTACTGAGGAGTGTCTTCCGTCTGGCCACTCTACCATAAAGGCCTGATTGGTGGAGTGCTGCAGAGATGGTTATCCTTCTGAAGGTTTCTCCCATCTCCACAGAGGAACTCTGGAGCTCTGTCAGAGTGACCATTGGGTTCTTAGTCACCTCCCTGACCAAGGCCCTTCTCCCCTGATTGCTAAGTTTGGCCGGGCGGACAGCTCTAGGAAGAGTCTTGGTGGTTCCAAACTTCTTCCATTTAAGAATGATGGAGGCCACTGTGTTCTTGGGGACCTTCAATGCTGCAGAAATCTTTTGGTACCCTTCCCCTGATCTGTGCCCCGACACAATCCTGTCTCTGAGCTCTAAGGACAATTCCTTTGACCTCATGGCTTGGTTTTTGCTCTGACATGCACTGTCAACTGTGGGACCTTATACAGACAGGTGTGTGCCTTTCCAAATCATGTCCAATCAATTGAATTTACCACAGGTGGACTCCAATCAAGTTGTACAAACATCTCAAGGATGATCAATGGAAACAGGATGCACCTGATCTCAATTTTGAGTCTCATAGCAAAGGATCTGAATTATTATGTAAATAAGGTATTTCTTTTTTTATTTGTAATACATTTGCAAAAATGTCTTAAAACCTGTTTTCACTTTGTCATTATGGGGTATTGTGTGTAGATTGATGCGAATATACATATTTTTAATCCATTTTAGAATAAGGCTGTAACATAACAAAATGTGGAAAAAGTCAAGGGGTCTGAATACTTTCCGAATGCACTGTACATGTAGTAATTTCTGTGAATAATGAATCTCTTGGTGAGGAATATTTATCACAGTAAAGGAGAAAGTGCATCTCTGTTTCTACCTCCCCTGTCGTGCAGTGACCACATACACGCTCCTCTTTGGGTGGCCATGTCTTTTTATGTCTGCCGGCTTCTATAGCCAATTGGTGGTCACTCAGCCTGTACTTGGTAAGGATCTGTCTCTGCTTCGTATCTCTGACAGAGTAGAGATTATCAGCCAATTCAAATTCTCTGTTTAGGGCCAGATAGCAATTTAGTCGGCTTTGGGATTTTTTATTTTTTCCAATGTTGTAATTATGAGTCCTTTTATTTGTTCATGATTTTGTTTATTTGATTTATTTCTTTTGAAGCAGTGCTGGTGTCAGCTTGGTTGGTTAGGTCCAACACCAGCTGACTGAGAGGGCTTGTTTCTGGGCTCAGTTCTTGGGGTTGAAGTGCTTTAAATTGTAGTCTTGAATTTGGACTTGAATTTAGGTGTTGCCAACATTTCTATGATATTTTTTGTATTTTCATTACCACTGGAAAGCGGCCCAATTCTGCCCTACATGCATTAGTTGGTGTATTTCTTTGGACTATAATTTTCTGACAGAATTCTGCATGTAGGGCTTCAACTGGATGTCTGTCCCACATGTTAAAGTCTAGTTTATTGAGTGGCCCCCAAACCTCACTTCTGTAAAGAGCTATTGGTAGGATTACGCTGTCAAATATTTTGGTCCAAATTCTAATTGGGATGTGATTTTGAATAATTTCAATTTTATTGCATACAACGCTCTTCTGGCTTTTTCTTTGAATGCATTCACTGCCATATTAAAGTTTCCCGATGCAGATATGGTCAGACCAAGTTATGAGTAATTTTCTGTGTGTTCAATTATGGTGTTGTTCAAGGTGAATTTATATTTGTGTTTCTGACATCTGGAGTTTTTCAGGAAAATCATTTAAAAATTATTGCCTGGGCCCAATTATGAAAATATTGCTCTAGAATATTAAGGTTCTGTTGAAGACCTTCTTTGGTTGGTGATAGAAGAACCAAATCATCAGCATATAGCAGATATTTTACCTCTGTGTCAAATAGTGGGAGTCCTGGGGCTGCAGAATGGTCCAATATCTGCTAATTCATTGATGTAAATGTTGAAAAGGTTTGGACTCAAACTGCAGCCTTGTCTCCCACCTCGACGTTGCGAAAATATTTATATTTTTTGATTTTTATTGCACACTTGTTTTCTGTGTACATACATTTTGTTAAGTCATACACCTTACCACCAAGCCCACTTTGGAGAATTTTGAGGAATAGACCTTCGTGCCAAATAGAATCAAATGCTTTTTTTAAGTCAATAAGGCAAGCAAAGATTATGCCCTCTTTTTTTTGGTGGACATGTTTATTAATTAGTGTGTGTAAGGTGTATATATAGTCAGTAGTGCAATGGTTGGGGAGCAAGCCAATTTGACATTTACTTATTACATTTTTTTTCTTGAACAAAGGTTTGAATTCTTGAATTCAAAATGCTACATAAAACCTTTCCCAAGTTGCTGTTTACGCAAATTCCCCTGTAATTATTGGGGTCTGATTTGTCTCCACTTTTGTGGATAGGGGAGATGAGCCCTTTGTTCCAGACATCATGAAAGCAGCCAGACGTTAGTACTATGTTGAACAATTTAAGCCCAGCATTTTGCATTTTATTTCTGATGTTATCTAGACCACAAGCCTTCTTTGGTTTTATATATTTTAGCTTTTCATTTAGTTCTTGTTGGGTTATTGGGTAATCTAATGGATTTTTGTTGTTTTTAATGACTGATTCAAGGATGTTCAATTTGTCTTGAATTTCTAATTGGTTATGTTGTAAATCTTTTTGTGGGATGTTTTTGTATAGATTATCAAAATACGTTTTCCAAATTCATTAATCTTGTAGGCTAATTCTTGTGGCTTTGTCGTGCTTAAATTGTTCCACATGTCCCAGAACTGATTTTTGTCAATTGCGTTTTCAATTTCAATTCAAGTGTCTTATTGGAATGATTCAATTTATTGCGTTTCAGTGTATGTTTATACTGTTTCATAGTTTCAAAGTATTCATAGCGTAGCTCTGGGTTGTTTTGCTGCTTATGTTTTTCATTTGACATTTGTCTTAGGTGTTTTCTAATTGTTTTACATTCGTTATCAAACCATTTTTCAGAAATGTTTTGTTTTGTGTTTCTGATGTTGCATTTCTTTGGTTTTCTCAAATTTGCTTTTGATGCTGCTTTTTGAAATATGCTATTGATGTTTCGAGTAGCCGAATTGAAACCCTCTTTATTGTTTTAGTACTCTGAGTTATAGAGTTCATCATTTCATTTGAGTTCAATGTTTAAATGATTTCTCTGCACTGTTTGGAGTCCATCTGTACGATTGGTTCATGTTGTAGAGTTTATTAGGGGCTGTTTTTAAAAATGAGTATTGCCGGTTAATTTCTTCAGAAAAAAACAGGTTGATCTGACTGTGGTCTGCCAGTGAATGGAGGAGGGGTCCATGTCAGTGATGGCGTAATCGATAACACTTGTCCCAAGAGCTGAGCAGTAAGTAAACCGAACTAAAGAGTCCCTTGTGATTCTACCATTAAGCATGTACAGGCCTGAGGCTCGACAGAGATGCACTAACTCCTTCACATTTTTTTGTTCAGTATTTGTTCAGGACTGTTTCTATTATTTATAGTAGGGCTACTGTACCAGGAGGGGTGTCCAAACATGTGGTGGTTACCTCCCGAATCAGTGTAGTCAGGCTCAGAACCTGTTCTCGCATTGAAATCTTCACAAAAAGGCACTTTACCCTCTGCCTGAAATTGAATGATTTATGTATGGAGATTGTAAAAAAAAATGATAATCAGAATATGATGAATCTGAAGGAGGAGCATAAGCTGCACATATGTATACATCATTGTCACAATAGATTGTACCTTTGTTAAGTTTTAGCCAAATGTGGTTAGTACCTTTTATCAGGCCGGGTCTAGTAGAGCTGTGTTGTGATGGGCCGGGTCTAGTAGAGCTGTGTTGTGATGGGCCGGGTATAGTAGAGCTGTGTTGGGATGGGCCGGGTCTGGTCTGGTAAATCTGTTCTGTGGTGGGCCCGGTCTTGTAGAGCTGTGCTGGAGTAAGCTGTGTCTTGCTCTTCTCTCCTGGGGATGGTGGGGGTACTGTTGTTTCAGAAGGTGGGGCGGGGGGCCGCTGCTGCTGGGGTGATGGGTGTGTGGGTCCCTGCCAAGTGTTGCATCCTTTAGGTCCTTGGCAAAGGTTCTGATACTGTCCTGATCAAGGTGTACATTGTCGTATAAGTGTTCACATGTCAGAGTGGGATGGTGAGCCATTCTGACATTGAGCAGTGAGGCACAGTCCACAGTGATCTGTTGATTTATTTTGTCAATCAACTGTCCTGGGAAGTATTTTCTTGGTAAAGACACAACTACATTGGTTGTTGGGAACATAGCCTGTGCCCGTTCTGCCACTCTTCTCACTGCCCCAGATACATTTTCACATTTGGCATAAAGGTAGTTTGTGCCAGTGTGGATGATGATGTTGTCAGGGGTGTCAATCCTGGTCTGACTGAGTAGCTGCATTGCACTCTCAGTTGTAGGACACCAGAACTTATACACCTGGTGTCTAGGAAATAATCTCTCCCGGACCAAGAGCTTCCCATTTGAATCAATAAGGATTGCAGTTGTGGGAGGTTGTCTGGCTGGAGCAGACTGGGAGGCTGGTATTCCGACCTGGGCTGGAGCGGACTGGGAGGCTGGTAGGCTGACCTGGGCTGGAGCAGACTGGGAGGCTGGTAGGTTGACCTGGGCTGGAGCAGACTGTGCTGGAGCAGACTGGGAGGCTGGTGCAGTGTCATCAGGCTGTGTGGTGGAGGCCATGCTTGTTACGTTGGTCTCAGGTTCTGCCTGTGTTGTACCAAGCTGGTGGACATGTTCTCTAGATGCAGAGGACCTCTTTCTCTGTCTCTCTCCCTCTCTCTCTCTCTCTCTCTCTCTCTCTCTCTCTCTCTCTCTCTCTCTCTCTCTCTCTATCTCGCTCCCTCTCTCTCTCTCTCTCTCTCTCTCTCTCTCTCTCTCTCTCTCTCTCTCTCTCTCTCTCTCTCTCTCTCTCTCTCTCTCTCTCTCTCTCTCTCTCTCTCTCTCTCTCTGTCTCTGTCTCTCTCCCTCTCTCTCTGTCTCTCTCCCTTTGTTTCTCTCTTTCTATCTCTCTCTCCCTCTGTCTCAATGTCTCTCTCGCTGTCTCTCTCCCTCACACTCTGTCTCTCTCTCCCTCTGTCCCTCTGTCTCTCGGTCTTTCTCTCCTTCTGTCTCTCTGTCTCTGTCTCTGTCTCTCTCTCTCTGTCTCTCTTTCTCTCTCCATCTGCCTCTCTCTCTCTCTCTCAAATCAATTCAATTCAATTTCAATTCAATTCAATTTAAGGGCTTTACTGGCATGGGAAACGTATGTTAACATTGCCAAAGCAAGTGAAGTAGATAGTAAACAAAAGTGAAATAAACAATAAAAATGAACAGTAAACATTACACTCAGAAGTTCCAAAAGGATAATGACATTTCAAATGTCATATTATGTCTATATACAGTGTTGTAACAATGTGCAAATAGTTAACCTCTTTAGGATCAGACCTTTCTTTTTTTTCTTTTTTTTGCCTAAAATGACATACCCAAATCTAACTGCCTGTAGCTCAGGACCTGAAGCAAGGATATGCATATTATTGATACCATTTGAAAGGAAACACTTTAAAGTTTGTGGAAATGTGAAATTAATGTAGGAGAATATAACACATTAGATCTGGTAAAAGATAATACAAACAAAAAACATTTTATTTTGTTTTTTTTGTTCAGTCATCTTTGAAATGCAAGAGAAAGGCCACAGTATCATATTGCATTTTAGTTACAATTTAGATTTTGGCCACTAGATGGAAGCAGTGTGTGTGCAAAGTTTCAGATTGATACAGCGAAGCATTGCAATACTGGACTATTTTGTATCAAGTCTGCCCAAATGTACTGAATTGGTCAACTGATACATTTTCAAGTACATAACAATAGAGAACGTCAAAAAAATTATATGGTAATACAAAATGTAAGTTTACACACTCCCAGGAATGTCATACATGATGGATCATTAGCTTATACACTAACTTTCACACATCTAGATGGCTGGGTAGGGTGGGTGTGGAGCCAGAGACAGCAGGGATTCAAACTGCAGAACCCAGTTCCTACATTTGAATATAAAAATTGATTTTATCAAACAAAACTATGCTACATTTTATCTCTGGGACGCTTAGGATGACAAATCAGAGCAAGATTACTGAATGTAAGTACATTATTTACCTTCAGAGGTGAATGTATGAAACCAGTTGCTGTGATAAGGTTTTTGTTGTTGTGCACTCTCCTCAAACAATAGCATGGTATTTTTTCACTGTAACAGCTGCTGTAAATTGGACAGTGGAGTTAGATTAACAAGAATTTAAGCTTTCTGCCCATATAAGACATGTCTATGTCCTGGAAAGTCTGCTGTTACTTACAACAGTCATGCTAATCACATTAGCGCACGTTAGCTCAACCGTCCCGTATGCGGGACACCGATCCTGTTGAGGTTAAAGTACAAATGGGAAAATAAATCAACATAAATATGGGTTGTGTTTACAATGGTGTTTGTTCTTCACTGGTTGCCCTTTTCTTGTGGCAACAGGTCACAAATCTTGCTGCTGTGATGGCACACTGTGGTATTTCAACCAGAAGATAAAGGAGTTTATCAAAATTGGGTTTGTTTTCTAATTCTTTGTGGATCTGTGTAATCTGAGGGAAATATTTGTCTCTAATATGGTCATACATTTGGCAGGAGGTTAGGAAGTGCAGCTCAGTTTCCACCTCATTTTGTGGGCAGTGTGCACATAGCCTGTCTTCTCTTGGAGAGCCAGGTCTACCTACGGCGGCCTTTCTCAATAGCAAATCTATACATATTCAAAGCTTTCCTTAATTTTCGGTCAGTCACAGTGGTCAGGTATTCTGTCACTGTGTACTCTCTGTTTAGGGCCAAATAGCATTCTAGATTGCTCTGTTTTTTTGTTAATTCTTTCCAATGTGTCAAGTAATTCTCATTTTGTTTTCTCATAATTTGGTTGGATCTAATTGTGTTGTTATCCTGGGGCTTTGTGGGGTCTGTTTGTGTTTGTGAACAGAGCCCCAGGACCAGCTTGCTTAGGGGACTCTTCTCCAAGTTCATCTCTCTGTCGGTGATGGCTTTGTTATGGAAGGTTTGGGAATCGCTTCCTTTTAAGTGGTTATAAAATGTAACAGATCTTTTCTGGATTTTGATAATTAGCGGGTATCAGTCTAATTCTGCTCTGCATGCATTATTTGGTGTTTTCCGTTGTACACTGAGGATATTTTTGCAGAATTCTGCATGCAGAGTCTCAATTTGGTGTTTGTCCCATTTTGTGAATTATTGGTTCATGAGCGGACCACTGACCTCACAACCATGAATTGCAATGGGTTCTATAACAGATTCAAGTATTTTTTGCCAAATCCTAATTGGTATGTCGAATTTTAAGTTCCTTTTGATGGCATAGAAGGCCCTTCTTGCCTTGTCTCTCTGATCGTTCACAGCTTTGTGGAAGTTACCTGTGGTGCTGATGTTTAGGCTGAGGTATGTATACCTTTTTGTGTGCTCTAGGGCAACAGTGTCTAGATGGAATTTGTATTTGTGGTCTTGGCAACTGGACCTTTTCTGGAACACCATTATTTTTCTGACAGAATCTGTGCAGAAGATCTAGGTGCTGCTGTAGGCCCTCCATGGTTGTTGACAGAAGCACCAGATCATCAGCAAACAGTAGACATTTGACTTCAGATTCTAGTAGGGTGAGGCCGGGTGCTGCAGACTGTTGTAGTGCCCTCGCCAATTCGTTGATACATATGTTGAAGAGGGTGGGGCTTAAACTGCATCCCTGTCTCACCCCACGGTCCTGTGGAAAGAAATGTGTGTGTTTTTTGCCAATTTTAACTGCACACTTGTTGTTTGTGTACATGGATTTTATAATGTCGTATGTTTTTCCCCAACCCCACTTTCCTTCAATTTGTATAGCAGACCCTCATGCCAAATTGAGTCAAAAGCGTTTTTGAAATCAACAAAGCATGAGAAGAATTTGCCTTTTTTTTTGGTTTGTTTGTTTGTCAATTAGGGTGTGCAGGGTGAATACATTGTCTGTCGTACGGTAATTTGGTAAAAAGCCAATTTGACATTTGCTCAGTACATTGTTTTCACTGAGGAAATGAACTATGTTAATGTTAATTAACTAATGTTAATGATAATGCAGAGGATTTTCCCAAGGTTGCTGTTGACGCATATCCCACGGTAATTATTGGGGTCAAATTTATCTCCACTTTTGTGGATTGAGGTGATCAGTCCTTGGTTCCAAATATTGGGGAAGATGCCAGAGCTAAGGATGATGTTAAAGAGTTTAAGTATGGCCAAGTGGAATTTGTGGTCTGTATATTTTATCATTTCATTTAGGATGCCATCAACACCACAGGCCTTTTTGGGTTGGAGGGTTTGTATTTTTCGGTGGGTTCCGGTAGTCTTTAATAGTTGATTCTAAGATTTGCATTTGATCATGTATTTTTTTTTGCTGTTTGTTCTCTGTTATAGGCACAAAAAGATTGTAGAAGTGGTACATACATCTCCGTTTTGGATAGATAGCTTTTTGTGTTGTTGTTTGTTTAGTGTTGTTCAATTTTCTCAGAAGTGGTTAGAGTCTATGGATTCTTCAATTACATTGAGCTGATTTCTGACATGATGTTCCTTCTTTTTCCGTAGTGTATTTCTGTATTGTTTTAGTGATTCACTATAGTGAAGGCGTAGGCTCAGGTTTTCTGGGTCTCTTTGTTTTTGGTTGGATAGGTTTCTCAATTTCTTTCTTAGGTTTTTGCATTCTTCATCGAACCATTTGTCATTGTTGTTGCTTTTCTTCAGTTTTCTGTTAGAGATTTTTAGATTTGATAGGGAAGCTGAGAGGTCAAATATACTGTTTAGGTTTTCTACTGCCAAGTTTACACCTTCACTATAAAAGTGGAATGTTTTGTCCAGGAAGTTGTCTAAAAGGGATTTAATTTGTTGTTGCCTAATTCTTTTTTGGTAGGTTTCGACACTACTTTCCTTCCATCTATAGCATTTCTTAATATCATTCAGTTACTTTGGCTTTGATGGCTCATGATTGAGTATTGCTCTGTTCAAGTAGACTGTGATTTTGCTGTGGTCTGACAGGGTTGTCAGTGGGCTGACCGTGAACGCTCTGAGAGACTCTGGGTTGAGGTCAGTGATAAAGTAGTCTACAGTACTACTGCCAAGAGATGAGCTATAGGTGTACCTAGGAGTCCCCTCGAAGCCTACCATTGACTATGTACATACCCAGCGTGCGACAGAACTGCAGGAGCTGTGACCCGTTTTTGTTGGTTAGGTTGTCGTTGTTGTGCCTAGGCATATGGGGGAGGGAATGCTGTCTCCTCCAGGTGGGGCTCTGTGGGGTCTGTTTGTGTTTGTGAACAGAGCCCCAGGACCATCTTACTTAGGGGACTCTTCTCCAAGTTAATCTCTCTGTAGGTGATGGCTTTGTTAAGGAAGGTTTGGGAATCGCTTCCTTTTAAGTGGTTATAGAATTTAACTGCTCTTTTCTGGAATTTGATAATTAGCGGGTATCTGTTCTCTCTCCCTCCCTCTCTCTCTGCCTCTCTATTTCTCTCTCTCTCCCCAGTGACGTGTGTCTGTGTATCTGTGTATGTGCTTTTGCTTATGTGTGGTGTACTTGAGATGTGTATTTGATCCACGTTTGGGGGGAAGGACCAGTGTAAAGCTCTGTGGTGGTGTGGTGGAAGGTAGGTTACACACACACACACACACACACACCACTGGTGTGGTGGATTGTTAAACTAGTGTCAGTGAGTGGTGAAAGGACACGTTAAATAATGAATGTGTGATGAGGCTGTAGCTAACTCTAGCTGACACCAGCACATCTGTCCTTCCACCCTAAAACATCTCTCTATTCTCTCTCTCTCTCTCTCTCTCTCTCTCTCTCTCTCTCTCTCTCTCTCTCTCTCTCTCTCTCTCTCTCTCTCTCTCTCTCTCTCTCCTGAACTGAACCACTGATCATGTACTGATTTTTTTATTTATTTAACTATTTAATGGACATTAGTAACCAGTTTCCATTTACAATTGTAAAGTTAGCCCAGAGATCAAAACACAGCATTACAATTCAAACAAACATGATTTCTGCACAAAGAGTTTGAAAAAGCCAGTAGTCTGAATCTCCTCTCCTATTCCTTTCTCTCCTCTCTCCCATCCTCTATATTCTCCCCTCCTCTCTTCTGACCTTCCATATGATTCTATCTGACCATCCTCCCCCACGGGGTCAGTCGGTCGCTTGGAGACAAAGGTCACGTGACTTTATCTGCTTGCTGTACTTTACATCAGTCAGTAGAGAGAGGAGAGAAACAAACCCTGTTCACTGTAAAAAAATTAAAACAAATCTAGTTGTTTCAACTAATTATTATTAAGTAAATGGTTCCACAGCCTTTCTTTATGTTTACCCAACTCTTCAGTCCAAGTGTTACTTTACCCAAACTTAGCTCCAACTTGAGAAAGCTTCAGCAAAAATTCTGTCAATTTAAAATGATGTGTTTGCTTAACTTCATTCAACTTAATTCTTATTTGGGCATCTTAACTAAAGAAGGCTGTGCAACTGGTTAGACACACACACACAATGCTTTTAACATACAATAATTTCAACTGACATGATTACATTGTGCATGTTCATTTATACAGTCATTAGTATTCAACATTCACTCATATGGGATTTGAACTTACAACCTTCTGGTTCATTGCATTCAGAGCTCCTGCAATGCCACCATGTCTGTGTCAATTATCAGTTAATTTGACTGTACTCTCATCATTGATTTGATTTACTTATTTCAGCAATTTTAGGTTTCTCTGTATAGTTTCCTAATGTTGGTGGGCCATATTACTCTGTTTCAATGTTACTCCTTAATCACTACGATAAACAAAATCGTTTTTCTTGAGTATACTTTTAACAGAGCTGAGATTTACTTTAAAGTGTAAAGTACAGAAATACAGGTGAAATCAGTCATTTACACAGACATGGTGACATGGCAGGAATATTGGAATGCCATGAACCAAGAGGTTGTGAGTTCAAATCCCAGGTGAGGGCATGTTGAATATGAATTACGGTCTAAATGAATGTGCACAATTTAATCATGTAGGTCAGATATGTAAGTTCAAAACATTGGATGTTTAAAGCACTGTGTGTGTGTAACTAGATCCACAGCCTTTTTTTAGTTAAGTTGTCTTGCAAATGTATTCATCCCCCTTGGCATTTTTCCTATTTTGTTGCATTACAACCTGTAATTTAAATGGATCTTTATTTGGATTTCATGTAATGGACATACACAAAATAGTCCAAATTGGTGAAGTGAAATGAAAAAAATTACTTGTTCCAAAAAACACGTTTGGTGTTCGCCAAAAGGCATGTGAGAGACTCCCCAAACATATGGAAGAAGGTACTCTGGTCATATGAGACTAAACTTGAGCTTTTGGGCCATCAAGGAACACGCTATGTCTGGTGCAAACCCAACACTTCTCATCACCCCGAGAACACCATCCCATGGTGGTAGCATCATGCTGTGGGGATGTTTTTCATCGGCAGGGACTGGGAAACTGGTCAGAATTGAAGGAATGATGGATGGCGCTAAATACAGGGAAATTCTTGAGGGAATCCTGTTTCAGTCTTCCAGAGATTTGAGACTGGGACGGAGGTTCACCTTCCAGCAGGACAATGAACCTAAACATACTGCTAAAGCAACACTCGAGTGGTTTAAGGGGAAACATTTAAATGTCTTGGAATGGCTCTAGTCGAAGCCCAGACCTCAATCCAATTGAGAATCTGTGGTATGACTTAAAGATTGCTGTACACCAGCAGAACCCATCCAACTTGAATGAGCTGGAGCAGTTTTGCCTTGAAGAATGGGCAAAGATCCCAGTGGCTAGATGTGCCAAGCATATAGAGACATACCCCAAGAGACTTACATTTACGTCATTTAGCATACGTTCCTTTCCAGAGCGACTTACAGTAAATGAGTTCATACATTATTTTATATACTGCCCCCCCGTGGGAATCGAACCCACAACCCTGGCATTGCAAATGCCATGCTCTACCAACTGAGCTAGATCCCTGCCGGCCATTCCCTCCCCTACCCTGGACAAATTGTGCACCGCCCCATGGGTCAACCAGGCGCGGCCGGCTACGACAGAGCCTGGATTAGAACCAGGATCTCTAGCGGCACTTAGACCACTGCGCCACTTGCAGTTGAAACTGCTGCAAAAGGTGGCTCTACAAAATATTGACTTTGGGGGGGGTGAATAGTTATGCACGCTCAAGTTGTCTGTTTTTTTGTCTTATTTCTTGTTTGTTTCACAATAAAAAATATTTTGCATCTTCAAAGTGGTAGGCATGTTGTGTAAATCAAATGATACAAACCGCCCAAAAATAATTTTTAATTCCAGGTTGTAAGGCAACAAAATAGGAAAAATGCCAAGGGGGTGAATATTTTTAAGCCACTGTATGAGACAATTTGAGCAAATACATAAAAAGTTGGAGCTAAGTTTGGGCCAACTATTTTTTTGTTCTTCGTTCAAGTAACACTTGGACCTAAAGTTGAGTAGGCCTAAACGCAAAAAAAAAAGACTGTGGAAGCAGTTACTTGATAATCATTTGTTGAAATAACTAGATTTTTTTTTTAAGTGTTCCCTATACAGTGCACTACTTTTACCAAAGCCACACCCCATTATAGTGCACTACTTTTACCAAAGCCACACCCCATTATAGTGCACTACTTTTACCAAAGCCACACCCCATTATAGTGCACTACTTTTACCAAAGCCACACCCCATTATAGTGCACTACTTTTACCAAAGCCACACCCCATTATAGTGCACTACTTTTTACCAATGCCACACCCCATTATAGTGCACTACTTTTACCAAAGCCACACCCCATTATAGTGCACTACTTTTACCAAAAGCCACACCCCATTATAGTGCACTACTTTTACCAAAGCCACACCCCATTATAGTGCACTACTTTTACCAAAGCCACACCCCATTATAGTGCACTACTTTTACCAATGCCACACCCCATTATAGTGCACTACTTTTACCAAAGCCACACCCCATTATAGTGCACTACTTTTACCAAAGCCACACCCCATTATAGTGCACTACTTTTACCAATGCCACACCCCATTATAGTGCACTACTTTTACCAATGCCACACCCCATTATAGTGCACTACTTTTACCAATGCCACACCCCATTATAGTGCACTACTTTTGATCTACTGTATGTGGCTCTCGTAGGCAAGGTGTCATTTGAAATTTGTCAACATGCACAAACGCACAAATGCTCAAGAACACACACAAACACACACACACACACACACACACACACATTTTTCTTTATCCTAAATTAGCCTGGGGTGCTAGGTTGGCAGTCAGGTAGATCGCTCAAGATTGACTCTGAAATTGAGCTTGGGCTTGACCTTGGCCTTTTCTAGGCTTTGCTAGGGCAATATGGATAGGGCTGGTGGATGGGCGTAAACCCATGACTCTGGGTCCGAAGGTTGTGTGTTCAATCCCATTGGGAAACTGTGATTTTCTTGTTTGTTGTTTTAACCCTATCCCAAACCTTAACCCTTAACTTAACAATTCGGAATGAATGCTGAAACGTAATGTTTAACCCTATCCCAAACCTTAACCCTTAACTTAACAATTCGGAATGAATGCTGAAACGTATTGTTTAACCCTATCCCAAACCTTAACTCTTAACTTCTTAAAGGTCCTAAATGATGTCTCCATTGCCCTTGATTCTAAGCAATGTTGTGCTTCTATTTTTATTGACTTGGCCAAAGCTTTTGATACAGTAGACCTTTCCTTTCTTGTGGGCCGGCTAAGGAGTATTGGTGTCTCTGAGGGGTCTTGGCCTGGTTTGCTTAACTACCTCTCTCAAAGAGTACAGTGTATAAAGTCAGAACATCTGCTGTCTCAGCCACTGCCTGTCACACTAGACCTACTGGTTGATGCTTATTTATAAAACCCTCTTAGGCCTCACTCCCCCCTATCTGAGATACCGACTGCAACCCTCATCCTCCACATACAACACCCGTTCTGCCAGTCACATCCTGTTAAAGGTCCCCAAAGCACACACATCCCTGGGTCGCTCCTCTGTTCAGATCGCTGCAGCTAGCGACTGGAACGAGCTGCAAAAAACACACAGTTTTGTTCTGTTCTGCTCTGTTCTGTTCTGCTCTGCTCTGCTCTGTTCTGCTCTGTTCTGCTCTGTTCTGCTATGCTATGTTCTGTTCTGTTCTGCTATGTTCTGTTCTGTTCTGCTATGTTCTGTTCTGCTCTGCTCTGCTCTGTTCTGTTCTGCTCTGTTCTGTTCTGCTCTGCTCTGTTCTGTTCTGTTCTGCTATGTTCTGTTCTGCTCTGCTCTGCTCTGCTATGTTCTGTTCTGCTATGTTCTGTTCTGTTCTGCTCTGCTATGCTCTGTTCTGCTCTGTTATGTTATGCTCTGTCTGCTCTGATATGCTCTGTTCTGTTCTGCTATGCTCTGTTCTGCTCTGTTATGTTCTGCTATGCTAAGTTCTGCTCTGATCTGCTCTGTTCTGCGCTGTTCTGCTATGATCTGTTCTGCTATGATCTGTTCTGCTATGATCTGTTCTGCTCTGTTCTGCTCTGTTCTCATCTGTTCTCATCTGTTCTGTTCTGTTCTGCTCTGTTCTGCTTTTACTGATTGGATCACTTGGACCACACGGTACAGAGCATGCCCGTGTGTGTGTGTGTGTGTCTCACTCTCTCTCTATCTCCCTCTCTCTTTCCTCTCTCCCTCTCATTTTCCTCTCTCCCTCTTTCCCTCTTTCCCCTCTCTCTCTCTCTCTCTCTCTCTCTCTCTCTCTCTCTCTCTCTCTCTCTCTCTCTCTCTCTCTCTCTCTCTCTCTCTCTCTCTCTCTCTCTCTCTCTCTCTCTCTTTCTCTCTTTCTCTCTCAATTCATTTAAATTGAAGGGCTTTATTGGCATGGGAAACGTATGTTAACATTGCCAAAGCAAGTGAAATAGATAATAAACAAAAGTGAAATTAACAATATAAAATGAACAGTAAATATTACACTCACAAATGTTCCGAAATACATTTGTCTATATACAGTGTTGTAATGATGTGCAAATAGTTAAAGTACAAAAGGGAAAATAAATCAACATAAATATGGGTTGTATTTACAATGGTGTTTGTTCAACACTGGTTGCCCTTTTCTTGTGGCAACAGGTTACAAATCTTGCTGCTGTGATGGCACACTGTGTTATTTCACCCAATAGATTTGGGAGTTTATCAAAATTGGGTTTGTTTTCGAATTCTTTGTGGGTCTGTGTAATCTGAGGGAAATATGTGTCTCTAACATGGTCATACATTTGGCAGGAGGTTAGGAAGTGCAGCTCAGTTTCCACCTCATATGTGGGCAGTGGGCACATAGCCTGTCCTCTCTTGAGAGCCAGGTCTGCCGATGTTGGCCTTTCTCAATAGCAAGGCTATGCTCACTGAGTCTATACATAGTCAAAACTTTCTTTAATTTTGGGTCAGTCACAGTGGTCAGGTATTCTGCCACTGTGTACTCTCTGTTTAGGGCCAAATAGCATTCTAGATTGCTTTGTTGTTTTTGTTAATTCTTTCCAATGTGTCAAGTAATTCTCTTTTTTGTTTTCTCATGATTTGGCTGGGTCTAATTGTGTTGCTGTCCTGGGGGCTCTGTTGAGCAGAGGGACTCTTTTTCCAGGTTCATCTCTCTGTTGGTGATGGCTTTGTTATGGAAGGTTTGGGAATCGCTTCCTTTTAAGTGGTTATAGAATTTAACAGCTCTTTTCTGGATTTGGATAATTAATTCTGCTCTGCATGCATTATTTGGTGTTTTATGGTGTACACTGAGGATATTTTTGCAGAATTCTGTATGCAGAGTCTCAATTTGTTGTTTGTCCCATTTTACCAATTCTTGGTTGGTGAGTGGACCCCCAGACTTCGCAACCATAGAAGGGCAACGGGTTCTATAACTGATTTCAAGTATTTTTAGGCAGATCCTAATTGGTACGTCGAATTGTATGTTCCTTTTGATGGCATAGAAGGCCCTTCTTGCCTTGTCTCTCAGATCGTTCACAGCTTTGTGGAAGTTACCTGTGGCGCTGATGTTTAGGCCGAGGTACGTGTAGTTTTTGTGTGCTCTAGGGCAACGGTGTCTAGATGGAATTTGTATTTGTGGTCCTGGCAACTGGACCTTTTTTGGAACACCATTATTTTTGTTTTACTGAGATTTAATGTCAGGGCCCAGGTCTGACAGAATCTGTGCAGCTGTTCCCTCTCTCTATTCTATAATTATCTCTCTCCTTCTCTCTCTCTCTCTCTCTCTCTCTCTCTCTCTGTCTCTCTCTCTCTCTCTCTCTCTCTCTTCTCTCTCTCTGTCTCTCTCTCTCTCTCTCTGCTCTCTCTCTCTCTGTCTCTCTCTGCTCTCTCTCTCTCTCTCTCTCTCTCTCTGTTCTCTCTCTCTCTCTCTCTCTCTCTCTCTCTGTCTCTCTCTCTCTCTCTCTCTCTCTCTCTCTATCTCTCTCTCTCTGTCTCTCTCTCTCTCTCTCTCTTTCTCTCTTTCTCTCTATTTCCCCTCTCTCTCTCCCCTCTCTGTCTTTCCTCACTTTCTATATGTTCCTGTGGGTAGAGACATCAGATGGGTATAGAGAATTAGCAGAGGTTACTAAGTGAGGCCACTAATGCTGACAGCGATCTTCCCTCCATGAGATCCACTACTGCCCTACTTTTCTCATAGCCTGCAGTTAAATTACATAGTGGCCTCATTGGTGGAATTTTTAACCGCCGAAAATCCAACGTTTCTATGTCAAACGGTTTTGTTATGTTTCAGTCTTCTGTGATGTATTTAAAGTGTAATATTTCTATGCAAACTCAATGTCACGCTCTGGCTCCGGGACTTTGTATGTTGAGCCAGGGTGTGTTCGTTTCGTGGTGTTCTGTTTGGTTGGTTGTTCTATGGGGTTGTATTTTCTTTGTTTGAATGAGTGACTCCCAATCAGAGGTAACGAGTGTCAGCTGTTGGCTCGTTGTCTCTGATTGGGAGCCATATTTATACTGTCTGTTTTCACCTTGGGGTTGTGGGTTTTTGTTCCGTGTTCAGTCAGTGTTACTGTGGACTTCACGATCGTGTTTTTGTTTTACTTGTGCTTTACTAATTAAAGTCATGTTCGCTTTCCACACGCTGCGCCTTGGTCTACTCCTTCTCTGGTCAAGACGATCGTGACAGAAAAACCCACCATACAAGGACCAAGCAGCGTGTCCAGGAGCAGGCAGCCTGGTCATGGGTGGAAGCGCCAGGAAAGGGAGATGGAGAGTGCTGGCGATGGCCCAGTGTGGGCAAAGTGTGGTCCTGGGAGGACATGCTGGGGCAAGGGACCTTGGGGTAGGATCAAGGCCCTGGTTGAGAGGGAGGAGCAGCGGCGTCAGCAGTGCCATCGTCGACGGACGAGAGGCACCCCCAATAATTTTTTAGGGGGCACACGGCATGGGGCTGACTGGGCAGCAGGAGGCTGCCACAGGGCGAATAGGAGAAGAGGAGAGAAGGCCACCGGGTTACGGGAGCCATTGGCGAGAGGAGGGAAGGAAGTCGGAGAGGCACGGCGAGGACTGGAGGGTGTATTGCCAGTCCGGTCCGGCCTGTTCCTGATCCGTTTAAAGCCAGTGGTGTGTGTTCCCAGTACGGTCCGGCCTGTCCCTGCTCACGCACCAAACCTACGGTGTCGTCGCCAGCCCAGCCCGGCCTGTCCCTGCTCCACGCATCAAAACCTACGTGTCGCGTGCCAGCCTGCCCGGCCTGTTCCTGCTCCACGCAAAACCTACGGTGTAAGTGTCGCCAGCCCAGCCCGGCCTGTTCCTGCTCCACGCGCGCCACGAAGCCTACGGAGTGCGCGCCAGCCCAGCCCGGCCTGTCCCTGCTCCACGCATCAAACCTACGGTGTGCGTCGCCAGCCCTGCCCGGCCTGTTCCTGCTCCACGCACCAAACCTACGGTGTGTAGTAAGCCAGCCCAGCCCGGCCTGTTCCTGCTCCACCGCCCACGGAAGCCCTACGGTGTGCGTCGCCAGCCCAGCCCGGCCTGTTCTGCTCCACGCACCAAGCCTACGGGGGTGCGTCGTCAGCCCGCCCGGCCTGTCCCTGCTCCACGCACCAACCTACGGTGTGCGTCGCCAGCCCTATCCGGCCTGTTCCTGCTCCACGCACTAAGCCTACGGTGTGCTCGCCAGCGCCAGCCCGGCCTGTTCCTGCTCCACGCACCAAGCCTACGGGTGCGTCGTCGCTGGTCCAGCCCATTCCTGCTACTCGCACTGCCAAGGATCGCGAAGTCGTCAGCCTGGTGAGGTCCGTTCCGGCTCCACGCCAAGCCAAGGGTGCGTATCGTCAGCCAGGTCCGGTCCGTTCTGCCTCACCGCGCCAAGCCAGGGGTGCGCGTCGTGCGTCCGGGTTGCCTGATCAGGTCAGGCTACTCCACTACGGAGTTTGAGCAATTCGCTCCGTCTATGTCCGGTCCAGATCCAGCCAGCGGGGTCAGACCGACCGGGGCGCTACGGGGGATTGTGGAAGGGTGGTGGTCAAGCCCCGAGCCGGAGCCGCCTCCGAGGAGAAATGCCCACCCAGCCCTCCTCCCTGTTTGGGGTTTTGAGGCGCGGTCGCAGTCCGCGCCTTTAGGGGGTACTGTCACGCTCTGGCTCCGGGACTTTGTATGTTGAGCCAGGGTGTGTTCGTTTCGTGGTGTTCTGTTTGGTTGGGTTGTTCTATGGGGTTGTATTTTTTGTTTGAATGAGTGACTCCCAATCAGAGGTAACGAGTGTCAGCTGTTGGCTCGTTGTCTCTGATTGGGAGCCATATTTATACTGTCTGTTTTCACCTTGGGGTTGTGGGTTTTTGTTCCGTGTTCAGTCAGTGTTACTGTGGACTTCACGATCGTGTTTTTGTTTTGTACTTGTGCTTTACTAATTAAAGTCATGTTCGTTTCACACGCTGCGCCTTGGTCTACTCCTTCTCGTCAAGACGATCGTGACACTCAATATTGAATAAATGTCAACTCTATATCTTACGTGATACAGGTATCTTCTTTTTTTTAAGCCCATAACCATGTGTGTGAAGTGTATACTTTTGTTTCAAAGTAGATTTTTTAAGACTAGCAAGAATTGCTCTGTGTGACCCTGATTTAGCCCACTGCAGTAAAATGTTATCAAAACACTGACAGATGAAAAAACACATATTGTAATCTTACCGCTGGCAAAAGAGGTTACGGAGGCCTCCTCGGAGCTTCAGTGTGTGCGTGTGTGTGTGTGTGGGGGTGTGTGTGTGTGTGTGTGTGTGTGTATGTGTGCTTGTGTGTGTGCGCGTGTGTGCGTGTGTGTGTGTGTGTGTGAAAGTCATGTTCAATTTAATTGCTTGACAAACCAAGCCAAATGGAAAATGGGAAAATGGAAGACAGAAGCATGCCTCAAGTGCAAACGAGAAGATAGCAGCAGGGAGTACATAGCAGCTTCATTCCAAATAAATGCTATGTGTGTGCGTGTGTGTGTGTGTGTGTGTATGTTTGTGTGTGTGGGTGTGTGTGAGTGTGTATGTGTGTGCGTGCGAGTGCGTGCGTGTGTGCAGGTGTGTGTGTGTGTGTGCGCGCGCATGTTTCAGACCATTGCAACACGTGAAGCGGGTCGTTTTGGCTCCTGGATGCTGATTGGCTGATTGGCTGAAACGTTGCTATGACGCAAAAATACTTGTTTACTGTTCTATTGAGGTTGGTAACCTTATCCTAAGACCTTATTATTCATTAAATGTATTTGCACTATAATTTACTGCTTTACAGCAAAACTATCCTTTAGCATTTAGTGTGTGTGTATGTGTGTGTATGTGTTCCTATACTATTCATATTCATGTCTACCACACTGAGTGACTACAACTACCGGTCAAAAGTTTTAGAACACCGACTCATTCAAGGGGTTTTCTTTATTTTTACTATTATTCTACATTGTAGAATAATAGTGAAGACATCAAAATGTGTAAGTCGCTCTGGATAAGAGCGTCTGCTAAATGACGTAAATGTAAAATGTAAATGTGTGCCTTGTTAAAAATTATTTTGTGGAATTTATTTCCTTCTTAATGTGTTTGAGCCAATCAGTTGTGTTGTGACGGAGGGTGGGGGGTATAAGGCAGAAGATAGCCCTATTTGGTAAAGACCAAGTCCATATTATGGCAAGAACAGCTCAAATATGCAAAGAGAAACGACAGTCCATCATTACTTTAAGACATG
>NW_025537524.1:0-30162 GCF_020615455.1 Coregonus clupeaformis
AAACATCTAAGATCCTCTACATGTATTCACAACAACATCAAAACATCATTCTACAAAAATTTATACTAAGAATATGACATAAATTATGTATTAACATGTCTATATTTCATTGGTAAACACTGGAAATGTAGTCCATTACACTTCATCTCCGTAGTCTCCTCTTCAATGGACTGTGATAATGGAATCGGAATCTTTCCACACCTTCCTTCTTTCATCTCTCAGTATTGTGTTGCAATTGTCCCTTCATATTGTCCTTTTGCTTGAGTCACATGTTCCCCAAATGCTTCTGGAAAAGAAGAAAAGACACGACCAAACAGTAATTTTGAAAACAACATTTTCAAATTAAACCTCAATTTACCTAAGAATTTAAAAATGATATATAATGATGTATAATAAATAAAAATCCCCCTTTGATTCATAAATCATACTACAAATCACCCTAATATTGGAAAAAAATTGAAAATAATCAAATAAATGATATTTATCATCAGTAGTTCATCCATCTAGAACAGAAAGTTGTTTAGAATGATTAACCATTCAAATAATATTTTAAAAAAAGGCAGTAACAAATTACAAACATCATACAGTGTTGATCAAAGCCGAAACCCAAAACTGACCACACTGATTGCCCTACTGGGTAACTGATCTGACAATTAAATGGCATATTTTCAATGCAATAACCCCATGATATATTGAACTATCTGGACTCAAAGTATAAATTCAATATTTAATAATATGATCTTCCGAAATGTTACACCATACATGAATAAAGTCCCCCTTCTCCCTTAGACTTATCAATGAAGAGAAGCTATGAAGTCCCTTTTCGTATCCTATTTTGAACTCTAGTTTCAGATTGATCTGTGTTGGTGCTAACCCTCTTTTGATAGTGAAAAGCCATAGAACATGAATTAATAACATCCATCATCCATAGGTAAGAATATATAGTTATATGACAAACTCACCAAATATCTCTAAAATTCAAAGTACATTGTCAATGTGTAAAAGAATTAACCATCAAAGTCCTGCCCTTCTTACTTATTTCCTGGTATATTAAAAAGTAATTTATATTTCTCATTACAATCCCTAAGGTCATGCTTATCAAAGTATCATAAATATCACAATCTGATATTCCCATAAACATACCCTTTACCCTCATATGTTTTATTAGAACAAAACAACTTTTAGCCTCAATGTTTCACTGAATATCAGGGTTCAGTATATGATTTTCTTTCCATTTAATAATTCTATAGGGTAATTCATTTTAACCAAGAACACTTAAACCTAGTAAACCACTTGTTTGACAAATATTATTTTATGTAATGACGTTGCTGATACCACAGTATGACAAAGCATAAGACTGACTCATACCTGATAGAGGCCACACGACGTTCAACATGTTTGGTGTGGAATTCTCAACAGACATGGACCCTCAAGACTCCTCACTGATCTACAGAATGAGTTAATATCTCTAATTTCACAACAGAAGAACGAGCAGATAGATACTCTCCTTGTCTGTCATTAAAATCAAAGACTCCCATCCTGTCCTCATGATGGGGTGATCAATCTCTACTACATCTGTTCTCCTATTTTAACCCTATTCGTACTATCCTTGACAGCACTCTCCATCCGTAACATAAACTCAATTTCAGAAAAGTTGTTGTGATGTCATACCCCCACATTTGCATCATGTATTAATCCCTTCCAAAGTTACCATTAAAGTAGTTGACTTAGTTGCTGTATCAACCTCTAATTACTTCTAGTGAAAATTCCATTATCCTATGTGTATTATTCACTGTTGGAGTGACTACTGTAACATATTCTTCCTGAACCCCCTTGGTGAATCAGAAACTTCAACAGATTTGAAATCTCTTCATCATAAGCGCCATTTTTTTTGAATGAAATTAATAGCCTTTAACCAATAATCTTAACGAACAACTTAATGTTGCCAGATAAGCATTAGCATATATCGACGTAAAGCAAATAAGTGAATAGTACTTAACCTTCCACTTCATATCGTTGAAAACTATCCCTCCTTTGACTAGGTGCAGCAACAGTTTGCTACTCCTGTGATAAAACTATTCTCATAATTATTCTCTCCATATGGGAGAACATCCTAACCCTAATATGTATTTTTTCCTAACATTGGTGCTGTATTGGTTCTTTATAATCAAATGCGATATATTTATGGCTTTAATAACTATCAATGTTGAAAGAGTTAAATTTCTCCCGTGTTCTAATAAACTGAAGTGTTAATAGTCCTTAGTTACTTATTTTCCCAAAGAAAAAAGTGTTTGCTGTATCATCTATCACACTAGTGTCACTTTTTCCCACTCTTGTCCATCTCTAATTCCTGACTTTCCCTAAACTTTTGATTATGGAAAATACACTATAATTATTGATTTCATGGGAACTGTAATCTATAGATATCAATCACCCTAATCCCTCTTATCAATGCATCGCTCCTAACAGATCTAAACTCCACCATATCTTCCCAAATTAAACTCTAAATAATTCCTATCACTGTTCTCTCTCCCTCTTATTACTAACTTGAAACTTAGCTTATGTTTAGGAGTTTTTAAATCTAGTTCTCCTAATTTAATTTAATCTAATCTTTTCCTCCCTATATTTAAACTTGTTCACTGATTTTATTCACAACATCCCTTACCACCAAATTTTAAGAATATGTGTGATTGGGAAGGTTCACCTGCTTCTGACTCATTAAACAGACTTGGCAAACGTCTAAACACCTTAGCTCAACCTGGAAATCTCTTAGTGTAAGAATGTAACCCAGAATAAACAGTACCCCCTTTTTAAACCTTTCAGAAATTGTTATTAGACAGTGCCAGGTAATTTATTGATAATTCAATTTAAACAATGTATTTTCCCAACACTGCAATAACAGCATCTTCTAATATTAGTACCTTAAGAGTAATTAACTGTTTTACTATCTCAAATCCATCCTAATTAGTTATCAATTAGTGAGATGTTTAACCTCTTTAGGCTGAACCCAGATAAGTTTTTTCACTATTCACCATCACTTCTGTAATGGCTCGTGGTTGTTTAACTGTTAGCTATTTTCTCTTTAATCAGTTTCAGCTGATATTTTCTTCCGGATCTTCTAGGCACTAACAGGTGATCTTCACTTGCTCCTTTATCTTTCCTCTGTTGTTTCTTCTGACGATTTTCATCACAGGAAGACATCTTGTGAATTATAAATAGTTCTGAAAGTTGTGAAGTGTAGCTGAAATCTTCCTCCTCCTATTTCTTTGTTGTAACGGCTTTTTTGGATATGGAACATTTGGTATCCATGGTGGTACAATTGCATTTGATATTGTTCTAGTGTGGTGTGTGAAGCTGTAACAGTGATTGTTGATTGGTCAGATTCTTCATAAACCAAAACTATTGGGATGATCTTCAGCTGTGTTATTCTAAACCATTTGCTTTTATCCAGGCATGATAAGATTGTTATATTTCCTTCTTGAGTATTGTAGGATAAAATCCTTTGAAATATAAAGCACCTAATCTCAATCTTCATCGCCATCTTCATCTTCAACTTCATCAGAGATCAAATTCGTGATCCTCTTTTTTTTGGCCAACTTCCTTCTGATCACAGAGTATATCCACTCCATGCATGACCTAATACTCTCATCTTCATTATCCGGTCTCTTTAACCTCACCCCAAATATTTTCTGGAGTTTTGGATTATCTTTCACTGTTCAAGCTTCTGCTTGCCCTCATATTATTATCTTCATCTCTGATGCAACAATCACCCGGATGATACTGAAAGCTGAGGATAAACATCCCTAAGCTGTACTTTTTTGTGAATATGTGAGAAAGAACAAGTGAAACGCCATTAGTTTTTTAACACTACTTTCTAACACCCTAGTTAAAGATATATTTTTCCCCATATATCAATCGGGTGTAATTCACCTTCATCTAGCCTTTGGTTTTTTCCCATTGTAATAACCCTTTTTATATTCCTTCATTATGAATTAGCTTTATTTTAGACTGTATAGCCTATGGCTTCTAATTATTAATATAAAAAAATAATTATGTGTATCGGGTGAATGGTGATTATGTGTAAAAAGAGTAGGTCTAGCTGATAGTGTTAGAGGCTTTTATTAAAATACTGGTGAGCAGCATAAATGACAGGTGACATGACACCCGGAGAGCGACACAGAATGGCAAGCTCGCTCTGGCCCTCCGCGTTGTTTCCTTTATGTAGTATAATCAAGAGGCTCCCTCTACTGTCAACCCCGTGTCTAAACACACCTCTCCGGTCTGTTGTATGTGACGCCACACCCAAAATATTTTGATATAACACAAATAACATCTCCATTTCATGAAAAATATTTAACAAAGGAAATCTTCAGATAATAATAGTTATAATAATTTTAGATATAACTTTTATTGAAGAAAGGTACTGCAATAAAGTACTGTTAGATTAAAAAGTTTATGGGTAAAGTTGTATGATCTTATTATTCGTGATCTCAGGGCAATTTGCTTTGCATAGTTAAGAAGTTAGCTAGCTAACATTGAACCTGGTTGATTAGCTACTGCAGATGAATGTAGGGTAGTAACGTATGAGTTGGGGTTATGGTTATTGTTTAGCTTAGCTGAAGTTAAGCTCCTAAAGACTTACTATGCAAGTAACCATTTCAATGGAAAGTACTGGCGATAACTGCTGATAGATCGAGCTGGTAAATTCGGTTTATTATTGATTTAGAGCACTGTCGCTCCAGAGTGTGAAACAGGAGCGCAGAATAACTGATTGATTTAAGAACGTAACACCTGTGAATATGGGCCGGTGTAGTAAAGTTGGTAAAAGAGTAAATGTTCACGCACAGTTGCAGTACAATGCGGATAACCCAAAGAGATGAAGGTAAAGTTAAGAGGGTGGGAATGATGCTGAAATGGGGGTAGACAAAAAATGCTCAGTATACTTCCAAAACATTAAAGATTTTTCTAAAATGATTAAGTTTATCAACTTTCAAAGCACAGTACTATGTTGACTATTGACTCTGAAAATGAATCAGGACGATGAGGAAATCTGACGTAGGTAAAAAATTTAATAAAGAAGACATTGTAGAATTGATGGCATAGGAAGAAATAGGATCAACGGGGTGTACGGAAGAAGTATGAAATGGGAATGTGTAGAAGCAGAATATGATAGGATGAATAAAATGTTGGATTGCAAATGCAGAGAGGGAAAGAGAACACAGAAGGCTGTTGTATAAAACACCGCTCCCAATAAAACTAAGTGGCAAACATGGTATCCAGGGACAGAGAGGGAGAAAGATCTGATGATTCTTATGGTATTGCACCGGTAAAATAGTGTGGAACGAGAGTGACTGGACACACAAAGGGCCAAGCAAGCTAGGTGTATAAACAAAAAGGAAACGGATGTTATTTAAAATTGAGTGCGGATAGATAGGTAAGAGTTAGACAGTTTAGATATTATACATTTTAATTTTATTGTCAGAAAGTTGTCATTGATGTTATTGTTTAGGCTAGCTAATAGCTTGGGATGTTAAACAAAAGACTGCAAAAAGTATGGAATATGAAGATGGCTGGCTCACTATTGTTGGGAAAATACATAATTGGAGAGGAAGTTACAAAACCAACGACGCTAGACAGAGAGGAATTTGCTTAAGCAAAAGGCAGTTTATTGGAAAACAGGAGATAGCTGGAAATTGCCTGCTAAGAGATGGACCCAAATCAATGCCTCAAGACAGTTGAGAAAGGATGATAACAGAGTTTACAGTATTACTTATACAATGTAATATAAAGGAGGGTAGTCTTGATTGGTTCCTGAGGCGTAGGAGGCGGTTGTTTGTCAGAGAAAAAGAGAGCAGAGTCCTTGCCCTTGGCAACCGACCAGTAGAAGGAAGTGGAGTTTGAGTGTGCGTCCACAGGAAATGTTGTGTGTGGTTAAAGAAACTTGTGAGGCATGAGAAAGTGAAAAGTGGGAAAAATGAAAATATTGTGTGTCAGGGAACTGGTGAGGACATCTGTGATTGTAAAGAAGCGGTTAAGATGGCGAAGTAGTGCAGACTGTTTGTGGAGTGTCTGTAAATAGCCTGTAAATACCCTGTTTTTTTGTATTTTTGTATATATTTACCGTATAATATCTTCTAAAAATATATTGCAAACCCTCACTCAATGTGGAACGGATTCTATTATTGACTTACCTTTTTATCTAGAATTAGAATCTCTAGTTGAAACTGAAGCTAGCCAGCTAATCTAGCTATTAAAGCAAGGTTACCCAGATCATGGATTTTGGGGATAATTTAATAGACATTGACTCACCGGATATTGCAGTCGGTATAGCGCGTTATCGAACCAGAATATATCAGTTTTGGGAATTAGATTCACTGGACAACGGATTCATCGCTACCAGCTGGGCTACAACAAAACGGACGCTGTGGTCTCGGGCTAATCATCCGAGCAAGAGCCCATCCCCCGGCCATCTACTCTCTATCAAGACGGACACTCTAGAGTTGAAGAGCCCCGCCGATCTAATGGTCTGCCGATGAAATCGCCTGATCTGTGGTTAGCGACGCTATAGTTATCATCATGCTAGGAAACTGGCCCGTTAGCACATGCTATCGAGGCTCTTACTCACAAACTGAATCAGCTACCGAACTAGCTATGCTATTAGTACAGCTAGGTGTGTGTTTACCAAAATTGGATTTTTTTCCGGGGATTAATTTTTTAATCACTGGACATTGATACCGGATATTACAGTTGGAAAGGTATGACCCAGAATATATCAGTTTTTCCACGGAATCACTGAATCACTGGACCTTAACGGATTCATCGCTACCAGCTGACTACAACAAAACGGACTAGCACGCTAGAGTGGCCTCTTACTTAAGCGCTTCACAGACTTTGATAATATAGACAGCTGATATCTGCTGGACTGTTCCTTTTTAGAATAATCCGTATGTTTAGCCTCAGCCTAAACATGGTTAGTTTTATTGTTGTTTCGATTTCTGATGTGTACTATATCACTGTAGACCCACTAGCTAAAGATGTGCCTTAGTGAAACTTGTCTCTGCCCCATACACTCAGAGACCGACTAAATGATGCCTCTAGAGATATATCTCTTTCATTAGTTACCCAACGCTAGGTTTACCTCCACTTTAATATCCTTCCACATCCTTGTCGTAATAAGCCGAATATAATCCCGGAAATCGCCCCCTTTATTCTATGTACAACGGACTAGAAGACCAGTTCTATTAGCGTATCTTATTCTAGTCCTCTCTGTTCCTCGGTGATGTAGAGGGAACCAGGCCGAGCCCCCAGTATATATCCAGGACGCATCATGAGAACTGTTTTGTACATAAATATAGAAGTTATTCCTAAGTTTGAGTTATTCACTGCGTTAGCACACTCTCAAATGTTTAGCAGTGTTGAATCTGGCTCAGGAAGGCAACAAAAATTTTTGAAATGTCATCCCCAACTATAAGCATTTTCCGTCTAGATAGAACTGAAACAAAGGGGTGGAGTGGCAATATGTAGAGATAGTGCAGAGCTTATATATATCAGGTCTGAGCCCAAACAGTTTGAGCTATTCTAAAAATCCACCTTTCAGAAATAAGGGCCCTCTACTGCTGCCGCGTACACATGCGACAGACCCTCAGCCCCCCAGCTGTGCCCTGGACACTATATGGGGAATTGATTGCCCCCATTTATCCTCTGAGTTTGTACTGCTTGGAGATTAAATGGGATATGTAACCCAATAGCAATCCAATAGATGCTCAACCTCACGCAAATTATCAACGAACCTACCAGGTACCAACCCTAAATCCTAAACATGGGTACCCAAGATATATTGAAACATAACCAAATACACTCACTGTTTCAACCAGGATCTCAGATATGTTATTGCTGCGATAAGGGGGGTCAAACGCACTCAACCTCATCACTGTCAAATCAAATTTAGAGGAGGTAATTACCTGCCCAGGTTGGAGGAAAGATATCCATGTCAGAGAGGATGCTTGGTTGTTCAAAAATCCTTCAATCTTAAATAAATATGCCCATCTCAAAAATACAGAACTAAGAACCATATGGAGCCCCTGGTTCTCCTCAGACTTGACTGCCCTTGACCAGCACAAAAACATCCTGTGGCGTACAGCATTAGATCAAAACCCGCGATATGCAACTTTTTAGGGAATGGAACAATATAAAAGCATAGGAAAGCAAAGGCTAACTTTCAAACAGAAATTTATCAAAGATAACTCAAAAAGTTTTGGGAACGAAAGTATGGAATAAGAGACTCCCTCCCAGCTGCCTCACTGCACTGAAAGCTAGGAAAAAATAACGAGAAATCACAATAGAAAATTACAACATTTTGCTACATGGCCATGCTTTCATCTGGCATAACTAACTGCACCAACTTGCAAATCTTCCCGTAACTCGCCCATGCCCCTTAAATAGATGTTTTAAAGAAAAGATCCGAAAATCACTAAAAAAATGGACTTTTTTCTAAAACTAGCAAATGTGAACCCTATTATAGTGTTAACCCCCTTTCATAACGCTGAGATCCCAGATTGAAAGTGGCAGCATCCCCCCCCCTCAAAGGGGGTGAACTCAGATAAACTGCATACAGACCCATATCCATCCTTGCCTGCTTAGAAAGTATTGAAAGCAAGTAACAAACAGATATCGACATTGAATAAACTTCTCCGCTATGCAATCTGTTCGAGTGGTCACGAGGTGCACTTCAGCCACGCTCAAGGTCTAAACGAATTATAACCACGATTGATAATAGACAGTATGTGCAGCCGTTTATCGACCTGGCCAAGGCTTCGACTAGTCAACCACGATATTGGAGACTAAATAGCCTTGGTTTCTTAAATGACCGGCCTCGCCTGGTTCACAATCAACCACTCTCAGATAGAGTTAGGTGTCAAATCGGGAGGTGGTGTCTGGACCTATGGCAGTTTTGTGGGGGTGTCACAGGGTTAATCATGAGGACACTTTTCTCTGTGAATAATGATGTGCTTTGCCGCGGACAGATCACCTAAAAACACCATTTGTATAATGGCTATTGGACATTAAAAACTCCAAAGAGCTTCAATGCCATACAACAATTTCAGTAGCCTTTTCAACTGCTCTGGAAGACTAGTAAAACTAAATGCATGCTTTTTCAATCGTAACGCTTGCTAAATCCGCCACCCGATAGAATCACACTCGACGGGTTGACCCAGAGTATGTGGACAACTACAAATATTAGGTGTGTAAGGATGTAAATAAACTTCAGACTAAAAAGATCTCAATCCAAAGTTAAATCTAGAATCGGCCTCCTATTTTCGCGCAACAAAGCCTTCACTATGCTGCCAAACATGCCCTGTGAAACTGACTACTTCTCCCACCGATCCTTTGACTTCAGCGATGTCATTTACAAAATAGCCTCTAACACTCAATACTCAGCAAATGATGTAATACAGTGCCAACTGCATTGTTCCAAAGCCCGCTGTTATACACTACCCACCACTGTGACCTGTAGTGGCTGGTTACAGGGTGAGCCAGCGTTGGCGCCAAACCCACTGGCTCAGGCCACCTATAAATCACTGCTAGGCAAACCCCATCTGTAGATGGTACATAGCAGCACCCACCCGTGAGTTGCTGCGCCAGCAGGTAATCTCACTGGATTCCTAGCCAACACCTCCTTTGGGCATTCCTCCAGTTGCTGCCAATGATCTGGAACGAATGAAAAATGAAGCTGGAGACTTTATTCTCATTAACTTTAAATAGGTAGAGCACCTAGATCACTGCACTCTGAAACAGCATCTGGAAATTAGCCCACCTCCAAATCACTCTCATCCTCCCTATATTGTTATTTATTTTGCTTTTTTACCTCAGTATCTCTATTTGCACATATCTTTAAATCTAGCATTCCAGTGTTAATACTATTGTAATTATTCTGCACTCATAGCCTATTTATTGCCTTACCTCCATAATTTGCTACATTTGCACACACACTGTATATATATTTTTATTGTATTTTTGATTTTATGTTTTTTTTTACCCATGTAATCCTGTGTTGTTTTTATTGTACTACTTTGCTATTACAGTCGTAGCTAAAATGAGAACGTTCTCAACTGGTACAAATGTGTGAAATAAAGGGAAATAAAAAATTATAAAATAAAAATTGTGGCTGTAAGGGGGGGTGTCTGTATTTAAACTTCTGATTAGGCCATCCGTGACAAGATATGGTGTTTATGTCCTTTGTTGACAAACTACACATAGTTGTAGCCCACTGTAGATAAAATTTTCAGACACATGACAAATCCCCCTCACTTTATAATATTTTATATTTACTACTTACACTATCTAAAAGTATGTTTATGATCTGAGTAGTAATATTATCTCAGCAAGACATTTGCATGGCTAGTAATAAAGTTTAATGTTAGCTAACTTAAATTTGAAACCTATTTACTAATTTAACTGACAATCGGTTTGTATTGTGTCTTGTACCTATGTGATTGGGATTAGTTATTGTTTGGTTAGCTAGCTAGCTAGCTAGCTACATGTCTAAACAAAATACTTTGACTTCCGCAGATGACATGGCCATCAAGTTCGCCAGGTGTGGCTGACGGTGATTAGGATATGATAAAATGCAAATTGGTGTTTGAATTTGTTTTAGCATCAGTAGAACACGCCTTGACTCCTCCTCCACGAGTCATACAAAGAGAATGGTCTAATGCATCCTATAAAAGAGAGCTGCAAAAGAAAAACAAGGATTGCATCAACAACTAGTAGAGGATGATGCAATAGTATCAGATGCCACCCAGGCACAAACACTTTGGGGTGATGCCATCTCATGTGATACAAAAGCAGCAGGTGGGGTTAAAAGGAATCGAAGGACAACACTTGGTATGGGAAGCATAAAAACATGTTTTGATTATTTAATTATCAACATGATTGGGTACTTACTATTGATCTTACTTTTTATTGTATTTCAGAGGTACGTGTTGTGGGCGTTTCTTAGGAATGAAACACATAAGAAACCCGGACAGACCTGTGCTGGGTGTAATGGGCTAGCAGCGCTTCAGAAAGACTCAGAGGAACACCTTGTCAGAGATTGCTTGTATTGAGAAGGACAGCACTGTAATGTAGACAGGGTAACATCTACAGCTGGATGGACTGGGAGGATGGTATGGTGTTGGTGGAAAGCTATGGTGGCAATAACACTGACTAGTACTTTTCAGGCGCGCCACAGATCAAGAGAGTGAGACTTCTAGGTGAAATATTTTCATTGCATTGTAAGAGGTTATTTTTTTTTATCTCAACTTGGGAGGTGAATTGATGTTATGCAAGGTTGTAATGGCTTCTCAATTTTGTTGGTTATTTCGTTTTACAGCGAATGTTGAGCCTGGGTGTGTGCTGTTGCGCCAAGGAGCGCCTGGACTCAGTGGGACCAGGTTTCAGGCTGCACAATGCTGACATCCTTCCTCAAGGGCAGTGACAGAAACAGGCTTCCCTCCCGATATAGATTTCCTTTTCATGCGTGGTCTGGGAGGACCAGTTAATCACTGGGGGCGAGTCAGATATAAATCTGCAGGGCCGTTCACATGGGGATTTCCTGAACATTCATACGCCATAAGCATTGCTGCTACTGTTTAATTTTTATTCGTTGCTCAGCTTTCTATTTTACCCCTGATTGTATATATGTAACCACCTCATCTATCACCAGTGTACAAAATCTAGAGTATTGTTATTGATATTGTTCTTTGTACATACTGTATATTATTTTGGTTCTTTCTCAATAGCATGATACTCCTGGTTTTTTTATATTGACACTATCTATATTTTTTGATATTGCTGTATGTTTAACCTTCTGTGGCAGCACACCTTCCACTTGCAGCAAGATGTGGCTGGGGGTAATAGCATTTCTTTACATGACTATCAATTCTAGACAAAGTCTGAGTAAGTGTTATCTAATATTTATAAAATATTTTTATTCTGGAACTTTCTGCTTACTTTGAAAATGTTTTTTATTGTAGGCCATTACTTTTAACTTTAGTTTAATCTTTACCACACTACATATGACCTTTAGCACATGACCAGAGGAATTTAAGAGATTGGTGGGGCTAAGTTTTTTATGAGGGTGTGGATAATGAGTGTAGATACAAAGAAGAGCTTCCAGTAGGTAAAAATCAAATATTTTTCAAAAGAAATTAACAAACAGAATTACTTTCCAATTGTTCCTCAAATGCAGTGTATGATATGCCATTTTGTGGCTCTGAGTTTCAACTTTTATCCAATGTAAAAAACACAATTTCAAATGTTGCTACATAAGACCGATTCAAGGCGGTCGGTCACATATGGACTAGGGGCCCTGATCCTAGTTCAACACTCCTACTCTGAGACACTTTATGAATACTGGCCCTGATGAAACAACCGAAACATAGCTCAAACAAATAAAACAAAAAGTAAAAGGATACATTACCCTCAAGTATACACTGGGTGTACAAAACCTCTACAAGGTGTCGAAAGCATTCCACAGTGATGCTGGCCCATATTGACTCCAATGTTTCGGTAGTTGTGTGGCAAGGGGATGTTTTGGGGTGGACCATTCTTGATACGCACAGGAAACTGTTGAGCATGAAAACCCAGTAGCGTCGCAGTTCTTGAACAAAATGGCACCTAATACATTACCCTGCTCAAAGGCACTCATATGTTACCCATTCAACCTCTGAAAGGACATACATACACAGTCATGTTTAATTGTTCAAGAAAAATCCTTTTTAACGTTCCTCCCATCATCTACACTAACTGAAGCGGATTTAAATGAATAATAAAGATATAGCTTTCACCTTGATTCACCTGGTCAGTATTTGTCATGGAAAGAGCAGGTGTTCATAATGTTTTGTACACTCAGTGTGTGACGTATCGCTAAAAAAAAAAAATATATAACTAAATAGATATTTAATGTCAGTCGTACAGGACTCTAATTTAACAAACCTAAGGCAATGGGTAATCTTAGGGTTATAGGTTCAGGGGTGTGTCAGAAACCTTTTTTTGCTATTTTTACAACAGGAATTATGGGAGCAGTAGCTGGCAGTGGTGCAAAAGGGCTGAGTGTTGATGAATGAACAAGTTATGGATGTGTCGAAGCTTGGCCCCTCACTGGCCAATCAGAACATGCTCCATGGCTAAATATGTGGTTGCTTCAATTTGTGTATTGAAGGTATTTGATGTACTGCATTGTCATCAACTCCAATTCAAATGTTAGTCCGTCATAGCCCAGTTTGTGAAATAGCCTGCCCCATATTTGCTAAATATGTTGAACATGTTTGCAGTCCACATTGTTTTAATTGCATTGCTTCAATATGGAAATACATGGTTAAACATTAGCTAGAGCATTCCCACTATAGGAGCTAGGCCTACTGTAGATTAATGACTGGACATGGACATGCCAAATGTAGTCAATAAGCAAAGATTACATTCACTAGGCCTAAAAATACATTGTATAAATCTAATACATTCTTATAAAAACTAAACAACAACTTGTTTTAAATAGACTATGTCTAAATGCAGTTACAGGCACCATCATTGTTCCCGTGGGCATATAATACAGACAAGGGAATGTCCACTCACCGTTATACTGCTCGCAAATGTAATGTTTTATAAACATAATGGAGCCATCTTATAGATCATATTTGCACTTTTCAAGAAATAGCAGACAAAATTGCATTGCTTTCAAGCCATATACGTTCTTAGCATAAACCCATGGACGTTGGATCTTTCTAATACATTTTGTTTTTTATTCAAATAAACAAAAAACAATACATCTGTTTCTTAAACCAACAACAATATTTCTAAATAGGGGGCCTCCCGAGTGGTGCAGCGGTCTATGGCACTACATCACAGTTCTAGCTGCGTTACTACAGATCCTGGTTCATTATGTTGGGCACCTACTGACCAAAAAAAGATGTTATGAAATATATATTTTTTTCTCAATGATATGTATCGCTAAAATAAAGGTTACTGGAAATACAGGCAGGCGCCACATTACTGCAAAACAAAACAGCTCACTCAATCAAGCATGATGGTCTTGTACAGTGAGGGAAAAAAGTATTTGATCCCCTGCTGATTTTGTACATTTGCCCACTGACAAAGACATGATCAGTCTATAATTTTAATGGTAGGTTTATTTGAACAATGAGAGACAGAATAACAACAAAAAAATCCTGAAAAATGCATGTAAAAATTTTTATGAATTGATTTGCATTTTAATGAGGGAAATAAGTATTTGACCCCTCTGCAAAACATGAACCAACTCGAACCTTCAGCTCCCTCCACAGATTTTCTATGGGATTAAGGTCTGGAGACTGGCTAGGCCACTCCAGGAACTTAATGTGCCTCTTCTTGAGCCACTTCTTTGTTGCCTTGGCCGTGTGTGTTGGATCATTGTCATGCTGGAATACCCATCCACGACCCATTGTCAATGCCCTGGCTGAGGGAAGGAGGTTCTCACCCAAGATTTGACGGTACATGGCCCCGTCCATCGTTCCTTTGATGCGGTGAAGTTGTCCTGTCCCCCTTAGCAGAAAAAAACACCCCAAAGTATAATGTTTCCACCTCCATGTTTGACCGGTGGGGATGGTGTTCTTGGGGTCATGGGCAGCATTCCTCCTCCTCCAAACATCGCGGAGTTGAGTTGATGCCAGTAAAAGAGCTCGATTTTGGTCTCATCTGACAACAACACTTACACCCAGTTCTCCTCTGAATCATTCAGATGTTCATTGGCAAACTTCAGACGGGCCCCTGTATATGTGCTCTCTTGAGCAGGGGGACCTTGCGGGCTGCAGGATTTCAGTCCTTCACGGCGTAGTGTGTTACCAATTGTTTTCTTGGTGACTATGGTCCCAGCTGCCTTGAGATCGTTGACAAGATCCTCCTGCGTAGTTCTGGGCTGATTCCTCACCGTTCTCATGATCATTGCAACTCCACGGGTTGAGATCTTGCATGGAGCCCCAGACCGAGGGAGATTGACAGTTCTTTTGTGTTTCTTCCATTTGCGAATAATCGCATCAACTGTTGTCACCTTCTCACCAAGCTGCTTGGCGATGGTCTTGTAGCCCATTCCAGCCTTGTGTAGGTCTACAATCTTGTCCCTGACATCCTTGGAGAGCTCTTTGGTCTTGGCCATGGTGGAGAGTTTGGAATCTGATTGATTGATTGCTTCTGTGGACAGGTGTCTTTTATACAGGTAACAAACTGAGATTAGGAGCACTCCATTTACATTTACATTTACGTCATTTAGCAGACTCTCTTATCCAGAGCGACTTACAAATTGGTGCATTCACCTTATAGCCAGTGGGGGGTGGGGGTTGGAGTAAGGGGGGGGTAGAATGATTACTTTATCCTATCCCAGGTATTCCTTAAAGAGGTGGGGTTTCAAATGTCTCCGGAAGGTGGTGAGTGACTCCGCTGTCCTGGCGTAGTGAGGGAGCTTGTTCCACCATTGGGGTGCCAGAGCAGCGAACAGTTTGGACTGGGCTGAGCGGGAACTATGCTTCCGCAGAGGTAGGGGAGCCAGCAGGCCAGAGGTGGATGAATGCAGTGCCCTCGTTTGGGTGTAGGGACTGATCAGAGCCTGAAGGTACGGAGGTGCCGTTCCCCTCACAGCTCCGTAGGCAAGCACCATGGACTTGTAGCAGATGCGAGCTTCAACTGAAGCCAGTGGAAGTTGGAGGAGCGGGGTGATGTGAGAGAACTTGGGAAGGTTGAACACCAGACGGGCTGCGGCATTCTGGATGAGTTGTAGGGGTTTAATGGCACAAGCAGGAGCCCAGCCAACAGCGAGTTGCAGTAATCCAGACGGGGAGATGACAAGTGCCTGGATTAGGACCTGTGCCGCTTCCTGTGTAAGGCAGGGTCGTACTCTCCGAATGTTGTAGAGCATGAACCTACAGGATCGGGTCACCGCCTTGATGTTAGCGGAGAACGACAGGGTGTTGTCCAGGGTCACGCCAAGGCTCTTCGCACTCTGGGAGGAGGACACAACAGAGTTGTCAGTGTGCTCCTAATCTCAGCTCGTTACCTGTATAAAAGACACCTGGGAGCCAGAAATCTTTCTGATTGAGAGGGGGTCAAATACTTATTTCCCTAATTAAAATGCAAATCAATTTATAACATTTTTGACACGTGTTTTTCTGGATTTGTTTGTTGTTATTCTGTCTCTCACTGTTCAAATAAACCTACCATTAAAATTATAGACTGATCATTTCTTTGTCAGTGGGCAAACGTACAAAATCAGCAGGGGATCAAATACTTTTTTCCCTCACTGTAAGTATAAAAGCAAAGCTTGCTTTCATATAATTTAAAAAAGCTTGGGATTACTTCAACGAGACAGAAATTTTGGATGTTCTACTTACTCCGGACCAGGCCCTAATCCCCGGGACTCGAAAGAGGAAGTGGCGGTGATAGAGAGGCAAGTGAGCAGGCATCCTGATGAGATTACGTCGGCCATCAATTAGACCGTCATTGCCCTCTGTTATACTGGAGAACAAACTGGATGAGCTCTGTTCGAAACTATCCTATCAACGGGACCTGAAAAACTATAATATCATATATGTTTCTCAGAGTCGTGGCTGAACGAATACATGGATATACATCTCGCTGGTTTGTCTACACAAAAATAAATGGTGCAATCTGGAACATAAAATGGTGCTTTGGCTGTCCCCATAGGAAAACCCTTTGAAGAACCCTTTTTGGTTCCAGGTAGAACCTTTTTGAGTTCCAGGTAGAAAATGTTTGGTTTCCATGTATAACCATTTCCACAGTGTTCTACATGTAACCCAAAGGGGTTCTACCTGGAACCAAAAAGGGTTCTACCTAGAACCAAAAAGTGTTCTACCTAGAACCAAAAAGGGTGCTCCTATGGGGACAGCCGAATAACCCTTTTGGAACCCTTTTCTCTAAGAGTGTATGCATCTTCAAGAACAGACGGCAGACTCTGGTAAGTTGAAGGGGTTAGGGGTGTGTCTCTTTGTTAACAACTGCTGGTGCGTGATCTATAATGTTAAGGAAGCCTCAAGTTTTTGCTCTCCTGAGTTAGAATACCTTGTGATAGGCTGCATACCATACTGTTGACCATGAGAGTTTTCAGCTACACTGAACAAAAATATAAACGCAACATGCAACATGGGTCTCAGGATCTCGTCACAGTATCTATGTGCATTCAAATTGCAATCGATACAATGCAATTGTGTTCATTATCAGTAGCTTATGCCTGACCATACAATAACCCCACCGCAACCATGCTGCACTCTGTTCACAACGTTGGTATCAGCAAAACGATTGCTTCATCCGTGAAGAGCACACTTCTCCAGCGTGCCAGTGGCCATCGAAGGTGAATATTTGCCCGCTGAAGTCGATGACAACGCCAAACAGCAGTCAGGTCAAGACCCTAGTGAGGACGATGAGCACGCAGATGAGCTTCCATGAGACAGTTTATGACAGTCTATGCAGAAATCCTTTGGTTGAGCAAAGCAACAGTTTCATCAGCTGTCCAGGTGGCTTGTCACAGACCATCCCGCAGGTGAAGAAGCCGGTCTTGGAGGTCCTGGGCTGGCTTGGTTACACTTGGTCTGCGGTTGTGAGGCCGGTTGAACGTACTGCCAAATTCTCTAAAACGACGTTGGAGGCGGCTTATGGTAGATAAATTAGCATTAAATTATCTGGCAACAGTTCTGGTTGACATTCCCAAAGTCAGCATGCCAATTGTACGCTCCCTCAAAACTTGAGAAATCTTTGCCATTGTGTTGTCTAACAAAACTGCACAATTTAGAGTGGCCTTTTTATTGTCCCCAGCAGAAGGTGCACCTGTGTAATGATCATGCTGTTTAATCAGCTTCTCGATATGCCACACTTCTCAGGTGATGGAATATCTTAGCAAAGGAAAAATGCTCACTAACAGGGATGTAAACAAATGTTTGCAGAAATTTGAGATCAATAAGCTTTTTGTGTGTATGGAACATTTTGGGGATTTTTTATTTCAGTTCATGAAACATGGGACCTACACTTTACATGTTCCGTTTACATTTTTGTTCAGTATATATTTTCGTAACTGTTTATTTACCATCAGAAATCCATGCTGGCACTAAGACCGCACTCAACAAGTTGTGAAGAGCCATAAGCAAACAAGAAATTGCACTTTCAGGCGGAGTTTCTCATGGCAGGTGATTTTAATGCAGGAAAACACTTTACCTCATTATTTACCAGCATGTCACCTGTGAAACTAGCACGGCAAAGATCACCTTTTACACCACACACACATAAAAGGCCCTCCCTTTTGGCAAATCACACCATATCTCTAACCGCCTGCTTCCTGCTTAAAAGGCAAAACTCAAACAGGAAGTACCAGTGACACGCTAAATATGGAAGTGGTCCAATCAGAGTGGATGCTGGGCTACAGGACTGTTTAGCTAGGCACAGACTGGAATATGTTCGGGATTCATCCGATAACGGTTGAGGACTTTACCACATCAGTCACCGGCTCATTAATAAGTACATCACCGACATTGTCCGTACAGTGACGACGTACATAGCCCTCCAACCAGAAGCAATGGATTACAGGCAACATCCACACAGAGCTAAAGGCTAGAGGGTTTGAAAGCTTCCGCTTTCAAGTAGCGATACACTAATCCTGACGCTTCTAAGAAATCTCGCCCGACCTCCGATGAGCAATCAAACCGGCAAAGCGTCAATTCAGGACTAAGGTTGAATCCACTACGCTGGCTCTGAAGATCGAAGGATGTGGCAGTGCTCACAAACTATCACCGATTCCAAAAGGGAAATCCAACCGCGACTACCCAGTGACACAATCCTACCAGACGAGCTACAGTAAATGCCTTCTATGCTTGCTTCGACGTAAGTAACACTGAACCATGCATGAGAGCCCCAGATGTTCTGGACGACTGTGCGATACATTCAGACATATGCCAACACACACATAACATGAGCACACATGCATACTGACACCACACACACACAAATACACTCTCCTCACACACACACTCTCGCTGTGCACACACAAAACACACACAAACAATTTCACTCTCGCCACATATGCTGCTGCTACAGCTCCACATTAAGCTGCTGCACATCTTAGTCTATTATCTATCCTGATGCTGAGTCACTTTGCTCCTACCTATGGGGCAGCAGGTAGCCTAGCAGTTAAGAGTGTTTGGCCAGTAAAGGCTGCTGGTTTGAATCCCCGAACCGGTAAGTTGGAAATATCTGCAGATCTGCCCTTGAGCAAGGCAGTTAAACCCCAACAAGAACTGATCCCTGGTGCCGATGATGTCGATTAAGGCAGCCCCCCGCACTGCTCTGATTCAGAGAGGTTGGGTTAAATGTGGAAGACACATTTCAGTTGATTGCATTCAGTTGTACAACTGACTAGGTATCCCCCTTTCCCTTATATGTATGTACATAGCTACCTCAATTACCTCGTACCCCTGCACATCGACTCAGTACTGGTATATAGACATGTTATTGTTATCTTTATTCACTGTGTATTTATTCCTTGTGTCACTATTTCTATTTTTTATTCATATTTTAACCCTGCATTGTTGGAAAAGGACCCGTTAGTCAGCATTTCAACCCACCGTCACTGTGTCTCATGTTAATACTACTCCTAAACACAACCCACCATCACTGTGTCTCATGTTAATACTTGTCACGATCGTCTTGGTAAGGAGTAGACCAATGCGCAGCGTGTTGCACGAACATGGTGATCTTTATTATCTTAAGAGATAATCTATACAATACACAAAACAATAAACGACTCGTGAAGTCCACAGTGACAAAGACCGACAAGGAACAAAAACCCACAAACACAAAGTGAAACACAGACAGTTAAATATGGCTCCCAATCAGAGACAACCAGCACACAGCTGACACTCGTTGCCTCTGATTGGGAGTCACTCAGTCAAACATAGAAATAAACTAACTAGAACCCCCAACATAGACATATACCACATAGAACAAACACACTCTGGCTCAACAAATAGAGTCCATTAGCCAGGGTGTGACAATACTACTCCTAAACACAACCCACCATCACTGTATCTCATGTTAATACTACTCCTAAACACAACCCACCATCACTGTGCCTCATGTTAATACTACTCCTAAACACAACCCACCGTCACTGTGTCTCATGTTAATACTACTCCTAAACCCAACTCTGTCTCAGGGTTAATATTACTCCCAAAGCTCTTACGAAGCATCCACCCAATCACTATTACTCTTACTCTCACTCTTTCTTCAGGCCATTTTCCAAAAAGTCTCCACAAAAATATATTGCTTCAGAGCCCTTAAAATAGCATGCAAAATAATTATATGTGAAACCACATGTACAATACTGTATCAGATTAATATGCAAAAGTACATCTACAGAGTATTCTGGACATAACAGAAAAACAAAACATACATTCCAATAGCATCGCCATGCCCATAACAGGATACAGGAGTTCATGGTTGCAAACAAATTATAAATATACATCTTTTAAGATATTGTCAAGCACATACTTACAGTATTGAAGGGGAGACTTAGAAGCATGACAAAGATGCAAAGATGTGCCTTCTATCCGATTCTATGTCAGGTACCAAGAAGCTGATGCTGCTTCTAAGAGGGCTTCCTTCCTCAGTCACACAGACAGTGTTCGAGAGCATCAAAACTGTGATGTATCATGGGTAAATTGCTGACTGACTGACTGACTGATTTTATAAATAATATTGAGTAGGTTATTTATCATGCAAAGGTGATTTGTAGATCTTGGACTCACCTACATAGTCAGTTGCAATGTTGAACACTCCCACATTTTGATAACATTATATCATTTGTAGCAAAAATCCCATTCAAGTCAGGGACCGATATTAATATTTCACATATTAACATTCGCACATCATGTTCAAATCATCTATAAGTGACTTTTGAGCTTCACAATGCATTTTTTTTTTTACTTTGGATGATTTCAACATGATGTGCGAAAAAAGCAAATATCTGTCGCATGACTTGAATGGGATTTGTGCCACAAATGCTAAAACGTTAGCAAGTGGAAACATTGCCAGGGGAAACTAAACCAAAGCATGGATTGCTGACCATGTCCATAGATATATACAGCGAAGGAAACCAAAATGTGTCATTTTTTGTAATTTGGGGGAACTTCTCAGATACTGATAGGTAATATGTTAGTAAGAGAATAGAGGTGTAAGGCCTAGCTTTGGTTTGGTGCCATAACTCTTCAGTCCATGTTCTGTGGTGGTTCTCTTTAGTCCATGTTCTGTGATGGTTCTATTTAGTCCAGGTTCTGTGGGGTTCTCTTCTCTCCAGGTTCTGTGGTGGTTCTTTTCAGTCCAGGTTCTGTGATTGTTCTCTTCAGTCCAGTTTCTGTGGTGGTTCTCTTCAGTCCAGGTTATGTGGTGGTTCTCTTCAGTCCAGGTTATGTGGTGGTTTTCTCCCTAGATGGATGTCACTGTGCGAGTCCTTCACACTTTGAGAGAGACAGCGACACAGGAAACACAGTATGATCACTTTACACACTGCTCTATAACATTCTCTTTCACTCATCATTTCTGTGTCCATCTCTCTCCTCCTCTCTCTCTCTCTCTCTCTCTCTCTCTCTCTCTCTCTCTCTCTCTCTCTCTCTCTCTCTCTCTCTCTCTCTTTCTCTCAATCACTCATTCACTCACTCACTCACTCACACACACAAACAGAGTGCTATATACAAAATAAACACATAAATGAATACATTATAACATACTTATTGCCAGAGTGTCATACTCAGGAGACCTGGTCCTCATTTTCAGTGGTGTGTATGTGCCACTGTTAGGGTCAGGATGGACACTCTGTGGAGAGAGAGCTGTGTCAAGGTAACAGTGAAAATAGTAGAAAAGAGACTATCCCTGTGGCACAGTCAATCAATGTCACCAGGTGTGGAGGTGGAGTTTTAACTGATATAATCACCTGTGTGTCAGCTGTGGCATCACTTCCTCCTGTGGATCTCCTGTAAAGAGGGACAGAGTGAGTTCTGTTCTCTAGTGGCCGCTAGTGGGAAGTTGATATATTTCACATCTGTCTAGGGAAATGCTCACCTCTTCAGTATGCAGTAGATGGTGACTAGAAGAGCTCCATCGGTCAGGAGCAGCCACCACAGGAACCCAGGGGAAACCCTGGAGTCTGGAGAGCTGGACACAGGCCAGTGTGTGTTGAATACAGAGATGGAGATATGACATAGTGGAAACCAGGGAAGAAGAAAATGAAAACAAAATGAAATATTTATTTAATTCTATGTAATATGATATGATAAGTGTGTAACATTGCTAATGTTTCTTTATTGTTGTTGACCTGTGTGATTATCAATGAATAGGATGAAGATTAGGTGTACTTACACTGAACATCCACAAACACAGAAGAAGAGTTGAGACGTCCATATTTATTCTCAGCCTGACAGAAATATTCTCCACTGTCCTCAGAGCTGATGTTAGTGATGCTGTAACTCTGTCCCGATGCTTTTGGTGAGGTGACATTCTTCTTGTACCAGGTATATTTGTCCACAGGTTGGTTGGATCACTTCTGCAGGTTTGAGTCACTGAACTGCCCTCCACAATTTCACCAGAGGGACTGACTGAGACTGTAGTCTTTGGCTTATCTGATGTAAAAGAGTGGATTCAGTCAACATAATGTTAACAATGAGGGATTCTTTCTTATATTTATATACAGTTAATATTTTATTTGGATAGTCCATCTGTAGATGCTCTACAGACTATCGGTAACATTTTAACTATCTACTAGCCCTAACCTTAATCCTTATCCTAACCCTAAACTTAATCCTTACCCTAATCCTAACCCCTTTCCTAACCCAAAACGTAATCCTTACCATAACCCCCTTAACCTTAAACCTTATCCTAACCCTTTTTCTAAACCCTAAGCCTAATCCTTAACGTTAGCAAGCGTTGCGTTTATGAACAGATAGTTTGTTGGTAGCATGACCATCTGTAGAGTCAACTATACTGGTGTAGCAGTGCATAGAAACAAGAAGTGTGTGTTCTGTTGGTTGATTGACACATTTTGAAAGTGGCCTAGTCAGGGAATTAAGACAATAACATGCATCAACAGCATGTCAGAAAAGGGATCTACTGGATGTACTGCTAAAGACCGCATAGCTATTTGCATTTCTTCATTTGAGAAGTGGGCCTACATTTTTTTAAAGGGGCTAAATGCAGCCCATTTTCAATGTAGCATTTTCTTTAAATACAGATCCATAACAAAGTGTTGACTGTTCCATATGGTTTCTTAATGTGTTGCCTCACAAAATGTGACCAGCACTCCTAATCATCTGTATCAAAGTGTTACTGAAGGTTCCAGTGTTCTGGACTCGAGCTCCCCCTACTGGCATCTCAACATTACTGCAGCCTCCTGTCTCTCTTCATATGTCCCAGTCATGTCCTCATCCACTTGGGTCAATAACAAAATAACAAACTGGCAATAAGGTGCCTGAGACTGAGATCCCGAATCCCAACCCTTTCTCAATAGTGTAAGTTCACACTTCCCGTCATGGATATAAAAGTATGCGAAGTGAACATTGGAGTTCTTTCCATATTTGTTAGCTGAATCACGCCAGAGGAACAGGCAAAGGTGAATTCTTTGCCCTATGCCCAGTCTATGTCTTTGCTGGGTCAGTAAATAGGCAAGGGATTCACATTTTCTCAAAATGTCTTTCATCAATGTTGTTTTTTTCCGTGATTGGCACTCGACTAGTAAATTCAGACAATCCAATTGAAACATGCAAATCTACGATGCTCACAAGGTCTATTTTTGATAATGGGCCAATCAGGGAATAAGTGGGCGGAATCAGGGGATACCAGCGGAGGATTCAAACGGAAGATGGCAGCTGATAAAGATACCAATGAAAATACACAAAATAGAAGGTAAAGAAAAACGTTGGAAATGTAATTTTTTTTTATACAGAATAAACCATCCACGTAAAGACACTGTGCTATTAAGAGTTGACGTGAGACTGGCATATGAATTTAGTAAAGTAGCTATCTCAGCTAGCTCATTAGCTACATGAAGCAGATGTAACTATAGTTTTTATATGTTATGTTTCTGAAACTATCATCAAACTTGTGAGACTATATATTATTATTATTCAGTTATTCAGTGATACCAAAATCTAGCTAGCTAGCTATTAGTTAACTCTGTTACCTCCGACAATAAAGTGATGTGACTTTCATAAACGGTCATTTTTTGTGCATCACAGACACAGCTACTCTGAACTGAGTTACGATTGTGAACAATACATTGCGCTGCTGCTGAATTACAGCAAGACCCCAGAGTGACTGATCTTCTGAGTATTGGACCGAATTAAAAAATAACCCTGCCATGCATACAAGTCTTTGTCTGTCTGGGAACATTGAGTGATATTTTGTCTGCATGATGTGTGTTTTAAAAATGACAATGAATTATCTTTCAATGTAACTGGTTGTGTGTCTAGGTGCTGGACATTGCTTCTGAAAGTGTCTGTGTATATTTTTTACTGACATGATGATGATGATGATGATAATGAAGTGTGTGATTTTGAAAGCTTTTCTTTTTCTCTCCACTGAAGATACTGTTATAACAAGGTAAAAACAAAGACAATTAATTTTAATCTTAAAAGTTTATGATACAATTTGTTTACACTTCACACATTTTTTAAATTTATTGATCAAACTAATAATAAATGTTACATCAAGCACAACTATTTCCTAAAATTTGAGGCAAAATTGTGCTATAACTTTGTCATAAAAACAATTAAATAAATATATGTTTTTTAATCTAGCAACCTTTTATTAAGTGTATATAAATTAATTGAATTTATTTGGGTAACAGACATATACAACAAAATGTACTTGCTGTAAAAAAATAAATTATAAGCTTGTAGCATCATACCCAAGAAGACTCGAGGCTGTAATCGCTGCCAAAGGTGCTTCATCGAAGTACTGAGTAAAGGGTCTGAATACTTATGTAAATGTGATTTTTTTTTTTTTTTTTTTTTTTTTACATTTGCCGAACATTATAAAAACCAGTTGTTTTTTGTCATTATGGTGTCACACCCTGATCTGTTTCACCTGTCTTTGTGATTGTCTCCACCCCCTCCAGGTGTCGTCCATCTTCCCCATTATCCCCAGTGTATTTATACCTGTGTTCTCTGTTTGTCTGTTGCCAGTTCGTTTTGTTCTGTCAAGCCTACCAGCATTTTCCCCTTGCTCCTGTCTTTCTCAAGTTCCTGTTTTCTAGTTTTCCCGGTTTTGACCATTCTGCCTGCCCTGACCCTGAGCCAGCCTGCCGTTCTGTACCTTGTCACACCACCCTGGATTATTGACCTCTGCCTGCCCTGATCCTGAAACTGCCTGCCGTTGCGTATCTTTGGACTCTGATCTGGATTACTGACCACTGCCTGCCCTTTGACCTGTTGTTTGCCTGCCCCCTGTTTTTGTAATAAACTTTTGTTTCTTCGACACTGTCTGCATCTGGGTCTTCTCCTGAAACGTGATATATGAGGTATTGTGCATAGATTGATGAGAAAAAACAACAAATTAATCCATTGTAGAATAAGGCTGTAACATAACAAAATGTGGAAAAAGTCAAGGGGTCTGAATACTTTCCGAATGCACTCTATACAACAAAATGTACAATATTGACCCAAAGGACAGCACTTAAAGAATAAATTAAAACACTTGTTTCCGAAGTGGTCCTATGAAGGAATAGAATAGAATAGAAACATAATAGAATAACTAAATCAATAATTAATACAAAAATATTTAAAATGTTCTTAGCCTTCATATATAGTCTCACAAGTTTGATGATTGTTTCAGAAACATAAAATAAAAACTATAGTTACAGTGGGGAGAACAAGTATTTGATACACTGCCGATTTTGCAGGTTTTCCTGCTTACAAAGCATGTAGAGGTCTGTAGTTTTTATCATAGGTACACTTCAACTGTGAGAGATGGAATCTAAAACTAAAATCTAGTAAATCACATTGTATGATTTTTAAGTAATTAATTTGCATTTTATTGCATGACATAAGTATTTGATCACCTACCAACCAGTAAGAATTCCGGCTCTCACAGACCTGTTAGTTTTTCTTTAAGAAGCTCTCCTGTTCTCCACTCATTACCTATATTAACTGCACCTGTTTGAACTCGTTACCTGTATAAAAGACACCTGTACACACACTCAATCAAACAGACTCCAACCTCTCCACAATGGCCAAGACCAGAGAGCTGTGTAAGGACATCAGGGATAAAATTGTGCAGACCTGCACAAGGCTGGGATGGGCTACAGGACAATAGGCAAGCAGCTTGGTGAGAAGGTATCAACTGTTGGCGCAATTATTAGAAAATGGAAGAAGTTCAAGATGACGGTCGAATCACCCTCAGTCTGGGGGCTCCATGCAAGATCTCACCTCGTGGGGCATCAATGATCATGAGGGAAGGTGAGGATCAGCCCAGAACTACGGCAGGACCTGGTCAATGACCTGAAGAGAGCTGGGACCACAGTCTCAAAGAAAACCATTAGTAACACACTACGCCGTGCTGGATTAAAATCCTGCAAGGTCCCCCTGCTCAAGCCAGCGCATGTCCAGGCCCGTCTGAAGTTTGCCAATGACCATCTGGATGATCCAGTGGAGGAATGGGAGAAGGTCATGTGGTCTGATGAGACAAAAAATATAGCTTTTGGTCTAAACTCCACTCGCGTGTTTGGAGGAAGAAGGATGAGTACAACCCCAAGAACACCATCCCAACCGTGAAGTATGGAAGTGGAAACATCATTCTTTGGGGGATGCTTTTTCTGCAAGGGGACAGGACGACTGCACCGTATTGAGGGGAGGATGGATGGGGGCGCCATGTATCGCGAGATCTTGGCCAACAACCTCCTTCCCTCAGTAAGGGCATTGAAGATGGGTCGTGGCTGGGTCTTCCGCATGACAACGACCTGAAACACACAGCCAGGGCAACTAAGGAGTGGCTCCGTAAGAAGCATCTCAAGGTCCTGGAGTGGCCTAGCCAGTCTCCAGACCTGGAACCCAATAGAAAATCTTTGGAGGGAGCTGAAAGTCCGTATTACCCAGCGACAGCCCCGAAACCTGAAGGATCTGGAGAAGGTCTGTATGGAGGAGTGGGCCAAAATCCCTGCTGCAATGTGTGCAAACCTGGTCAAGACTTACAGGAAACGTATGATCTCTGTAATTGCAAACAAAGGTTTCTGTACCAAATATTAAGTTCTGCTTTTCTGATGTATCAAATACTTATATCACGCAATCAAATGCAAATGAATTACTTAAAAAATCATACAATGTGATTTTCTGGATTTTTTGTTTTTAGATTCCGTCTCTCACAGTTGAAGTGTACCTATGATAAAAATAACTCAGACCTCTACATACTTTGTAAGCAGGAAAACCAAAATGTCGACCAGTTTATCAAATACTTATTCTCCCCACTGTATATAAAATATAACTTTGGGACGAGGCTTTCTATTTCAAATACAAGTTCTTATATCAGATGTAAGGGATTTTCTGTCACGTTAAAAATTATTTACAATTTTACTTTACAAATATTAAACTATTTAAGCAAAACAAATATTTCTAAATATATTTACTGGGTCCTTCTCTTATTCATCATTGTTTAAAAGGCAAAACTGACCCTAGATCAGCAATCCTACTCAAAGTAAATGACTTTGGATAAAAATTAGATGGCATATATTATTATATACTATTAAAACACGGATAGTTTGGGTCCTGTTGCTGATTGGCTGAAACAGCATTTCAGAAGTGTGTACTGTTTGTGCAACATAATCTCACACACTAAATTCGTGCAAATATTTACAAAACGTATTTCAGCATATTTCGTGCCTTGTGTTCTTTGTGCGTTTTTGTGTGTCTTAATTAAAAAATGTTGGGGTCAAACTTCGGAACAATCTTTTGAAAGTTATTGGTGCAATGCATTTTGGGCAATGGTGTTCTACACTGCCTTTTTTTGTTTCCCACAATTATTTATATATATATATATATAAAAACCGTGTTAACAACCCAATATTGTTAATCAACCAGGTTGTCACCAAAATACTTTTAAATAATAGTAGCCTTACCTTTATTTTTTATTAATGTCAATGCTGTTTTCTATGCTTGTTTTCGCTTAATACTTTGGGATACTGATGCTATGTCGGATTTTATGATGGTTGCCAGATTGGAGTAAAAAGCTGTATTTGTCAGTTTTTTTGTGGTATCGATGAAGGTATTTCATTGGGGAATGGGGATACATTTTCATGATGGGAAATTAAATCATCAATAAATGTTTGGAAACAGAAGACCTGCAAAAAATAAATCTGTTTGAATTAAATTCCCCTCGTACAGCTGCATGAAGGTGTATGCAACTATAATGAGTCAGGACTATGATCAATTAAGTGTCCCATATCAATGCAGTTAAACAGGTTAATGTAAAATAATGAATTATGCTGGCTTACACTTATGGCACTTTCCAAGGCCTTTTCATAGCGGCAATTATGGTGGAGGTGTCAATCTTGTAATATACTTAGATAATTGCAACAAGGCACATGCACAGCATTGTAGGCCTACTGCCTCTGCCCGAAGGCCTACTGGGCTTTCGCGTTAGAGCTCACTTTGCCCACGTATGAGCCCTGGTTAGAGTCCCTGTTGCAGCTTTCACTTTCTTCCCTTCTTCATTGGTATGGCTGCGTTGGAATCAGGTCCAGCTCACGTCTAGTTATGTAATCTATTGGTGGGGAAGCATTCTGGTTTTCAACATTGTGTTGGAATATGGTTATATCTTGTGAACATTGCATAAGCAACAGTAGGGCGTGAAGGATAGAAGTAGTCAATACAGGTGGGGATCAAGCCTTACATCAAAGTTGCCTGTAAGCTGAATGGAAATTGCTATGCTCTGACCAGTTGTTAAGAGAAAATGCTCTGTCACTGTCTAATTTACACCAAGTTAGCTTAACAGTGTGGACCTCGAAACAAACACAGTCTACTACGTTCTATTTAGAGTGTTATTACAACCATGGTGTTCTTTTTTGTTACTAAAGCTTATCTATCAAATAGCCTTCCAATGATCCACATCATCATGGGTAGACAAATAATGTCTTGTTGACTCAGCAAAACTACAGTGCATCATTTTAGGATGCAAACCAGTAATGTGAACCACAGTTGCTCCATCCTGGTCTGAAATCCTAATAAGGATGAATGTCAGGATTTTATACGGCCTAGAATCGAGGCCTTTCCCAGTCATGAAGAATGAAGCTTGGTTCTCATTGGTGAAGACTGAACTCATGTTAGGGGTTCCAATTTGTAAGTCGCTCTGGATAAGAGCGTCTGCTAAATGATGTAAATGTAAATATGTCAGACTCTCCTATTTCCCTTTGCCCAACATCTTATACCCCAGAGGTTGTAAATAAACCCTTTTTAAGGTGATATAAAAACTTGTATCATTCATATAGAACTGTGAAACCCATATCCAGTAGCTGAATTGAGCATTTTCTCACCATTTATATACAGAGAGTAATTTCAGTTTTTATAACAGGTAGTGTTCATTTATTTACAGTAGTGTGTAGATTAATTATTGCTTTCTTCAGTGGAAATGTAGAATATGTATAAAAATGCCAAATATTGCAAAAGCTAAATCAAGCAGAGATTTTTAACCCTTTAACATAATGTTAATCATTACTGATACATGCAAACTACAAATATTTAAACAGTTAAAGATAATGAATACATGACAACTAGATACAAATATTTTATTACAAATAATTCATACAAAAGTCAGAATTGGCTATAACATGGTACTGAAACAAAGTGTGTGTGTGTGGGGGTGTGTGTGTGTGTGTGTGTGTGTGTGTGTGTGTGTGTGTGTGTGTGTGTGTGTGTGTGTGTGTGGGGGTGTGTGTGTGTGTGTGTGTGTGTGTGTGTGTGTGTGTGTGTGTGTGTGTGTGTGTGTGTGTGTGTGTGTGTGTGTGTGTGTTATGAATATTTGTCTTCTAATTTCCCATCATAAAAATGTATCCCATTCCCCAATCATAGATGCCACACACAAAAAAATATATATATATATATATTCAATCTGTAGCCCTCA
>NW_025537525.1:0-32037 GCF_020615455.1 Coregonus clupeaformis
ACATTTAGTGCTGACAAACATGCAAACAAATAGAAGAAATCAGGAAGGGGGCAAACACTTTTTCACACCACTGTAGTTATACACCTGTTCTGAAAGGCGCCAGAGTCTGCAACACCACTAAGCAAGGGGCACCACACAAAAGCGGCATCATGAAGACCAAGCGAGCTCTCCAATCAGGTCAGGGACAAAGTGTGGAGAAGTACAGATCCCAGGGTTGGGTTATAAAAAAATATCCAAAAACTTTGAACATCCCACTGAGCACCATTAAAATCCATTATTAAAAATGGAAAGAATATGGCACCACAACAAACCTCAAGCTAAGAGAGGGGGCGCCACCAAAACTCACGGATGGAGACAAGGAGGGCATTAATCAGAGAGGCAAACAAAGAGACTAAAGATAACCCTGAAGGAGCGCAAAGCTCCACAGCAGAGATTGGAGTATTCTGTCCATAGGACCACTTAAGCCGTACACTCCACAGAGCTGGATTTTTATGGAAGAGTGGCCAGAAAAAAGCCATTGCTAAAGAAAATAATAAGCAAAACACGTTTGGTGTTCGCCAAAGGCATGTGGGAGACTCAAATATATGGAAGAAGGTACTCTGGTCAGATGAGACTAAAATTGAGCTTTTGGCCCGTCAAGGAAAAACGCTATGTCTGGCGGCAAACAAACCAACCTCTTATCACCCAGAACACCATCCCCACAGAGAAACATGGTGGTAGGCAGCATCATGCTGTGGGGATGTTTTTTCATCGACAGGACTGGGAAACTGGTCAGAATTGAAGGAATGATGGGATGGTGCTAAATACAGGGAAATTCTTGAGGGAAACCTGTTTCAGTTCGCCAGAGATTTGAGACTGGACGGAGGACAATGTACGGAGGACAATGACCTAAGCATAAGCTGTGATACAAGATGTTGGAGAGCTACAAAAGTCTGTAGGTTTCCGCTCCAACCCCTAATCTAGCACACCTGATTCTAATAATTAGCTGATTGTTAAACTGAATCAAGTTAGATAGCACTGGGAAAAACCTATAGGACGTTATCTCTCCAGGAACAGGGTTGGAGTTAAAAAAACCTCACAGGAGGGTAGCTCTCCAGGAAAGGGTTGGAGTTAAAACCTACAGGAGGGTAGCTCTCCAGGAACAGGGTTGGAGTTAAACCTACAGGAGGGTAGCTCTCCAGGAACAGGGTTGGAGTTAAAACCACAGGAGGGTAGCTCTCCAGGAACAGGGGTTGGAGTTAAAACCTACAGGAGGGTAACTCTCCAGGAACAGGGTTGGAGTTAAAACCTACAGGAGGGTAGCTCTCCAGGAACAGGGTTGGAGTTAAAACCTACAGGAGGGTAGCTCTCCAGGAACATGGTTGGAGTTAAAACCTACAGGAGGGTAGCTTCCAGGAACAGGGTTGGAGTTAAAACCTACAGGAGAGTAGCTTCCAGGAACAGGGGGTTGGAGTTAGCCACAGAGAGAGGGTAGCTCTCCAGAACAGGGTTGAGTTAAAACCTACAGGAGGGTAGCTCTCCAGGAACAGGGTTTGAGTTAAAACCTACAGGAGGGTAGCTCTCCAGGAACAGGGTTGGAGTTAAAACCTACAGGAGGGTATGCTCTCCAGGAACAGGGTTGGAGAGAAACTTACAGGGGAGGGTAGCTCCAGGAACAGGTTTGGAGTTAAAACCTACAGGAGGGTAGCTCTCCAGGAACAGGGTTGGAGTTAAAACCTACAGGAGGGTAGCTCTCCAGGAACAGGGGTTGGAGTTAAAACCTACAGGAGGGTGAAGCTTCCAGGAACAGGGGTTGGAGTTAAAACCTACAGGAGGGTAGCTCTCAGGAACAGGGTTGGAGTTAAAACCTGCACAGAGGGTAGAAGCTCTCCAGGAACAGGTTGGAGTTAAACCTACAGGAGGGTAGCTCTCCAGGAACAGGGTTGGAGTTAAAACCTCAGCAGGAGGGTAGCTCCAGGAACAGGGTTGGAGTTAAAACCCACAGGAGGGTATCTCTCCAGGAACAGGGTTGGAGTTAAAACCTGCAGGAGGGTAGCTCTCCAGGAATAGGTTGGAGTTAAAACCTACAGGAGGGTATCTCTCCAGGAACAGGGTTGAGTTAAAACCTACAGGAGGGTAGCTCTTCAGGAACAGGGTTGGAGGAGCCCTGCTCTAGAACCTTCTACACATTGAACACAATAGCATGCACAGAGATACCGTTTCGAGATCCTGAGGCCCATTGTGTGCCATTCATCCGCCGCCATCACCTCATTTTTCAGCATGATAAGGCACGGCCCCATGTCGCAAGGGATCTGCCTACACAATTCCTGGAAGCTGAAAATGACCGCCAGTTCTTTTCCATGGCTGCATACTCACCAGACATAGTCATCATTGAGCATGTTTGGGATGTCTGACGATTTCGACGGTAAGTGCGTTAGTGCAGTATGTTGCATTTATCTTTGTTCAGTGAGGGTCCATTATCATTTCTTCACAGTTTTGATTTTGGTTTTAGTCATTTTAAAGTATATTGAGTTCATTTCCCCAATTTTTTGCATTTGATTTTTTTTTACTCAAACTACCCGTGAGCCGTATGTTTGAGCACCTACTCTAGAACCTTCTACCAACAGCTCAGGTACAACCACCACACTTACAGCCTTCTACTACACTCTAGAACCTTCTACACACTCTAGAACCTTCCACTACACTCTAGAACCTTACTTACACCTCTAGAACCTTCTACTAACTGTCAGGTTCTACAACCACCACACTCTACAGCCTTCTACTATTACTCTAGAACCTTCTACTACACTCTAGAACCTTCTACTACACTCTAGAACCCTTCTACCAACTGTCCAGGTACAACCACCACACTCTACAGCCTTCTAAACACTCTAGAACCTCAGCTTACTACTCTCTAGAACCCTACTAACTGTCAGGTACAACCACCACACTTCTAATAAGCTTCTACTACACTCAGAACCTTCTACTACATCTCTAGAACCTTCTACCAACTGTCAGTTACAACCACCACACTCTACAGCCTTCCTACACTCTAGAACCTTCTACTACACTCTAGAACCTTCTACTAACTGTCAGGGTACAACCACCACACTCTACAGCCTTCTACTACACTCTAGAACCTTCTACCACACTCTAGAACCTTCTACCAACTGTCAGGTACAACCAGTATACACTTGAGTGGACAAAACATTGCAAAACACTTTCCTAATATTGCCCTCAGAACAGCCTCGAATTCGGTCTGGGCAAGGTTGTCGAAAGCCTTCACAGGGATGCTGGCCCATGTTGACTCCTAATGCACAGTTGTGACAAGTTTTGGCTGACGTCCTTTGGGTAGTGGACCATTCTTGATACACACAGGGAAACTGTTGGAGCGTGAAAACCCAGCAGCGTTGCAGATTCTTGGACACAATACGTCTGGTGCGCCTAGCACCTACTACTCATACCGTTCAAAGGCACTTTAAATATTTTGTCTTGCCGTTCACCCTCTGAATGGCACAAACAATCCATGTCTCAGTTATCTCAAAGCTTAGATATCCTTCTTTAACCTGTCTCCTCCCCTTCATCTTTACACTGATTGCGTTCACCAGGATTCACCTGGTGAGTCTCGTGGAAAGAGCAGTTGTTCTTAATGTTTTGTCCACTCAGTGTATATCATAGTCAACCACAATGTTATTGTTGCATTCCTAGAAAAACATTTAGGGGGAAAAAAAGAGTTTGTCATTAAAGCATTTGTGATCCAAATTATACTACAAAATGTGCTGTAAATGCTACAGCAGTCTAGGTAACTAAATGTAGCGTGGAAATGCTACAGCAGTCTAGTAACTAAATGTAGCTGCGTGAAATGCTTTCTGACAGCAGTCTAGGTAACTAAATGTAAGCCGTGAAATGCTACAACGCAGTCTAGGTAACTAAATGTGAAGCCGTGAAATGCTACAGCAGTCTAGGTAACTAAATGTAGCCGTGAAATGCTACAGTAGTCTAGGTAACTAAATGTAGCCGTGAAATGCTACAGCAGTCCAGGTAACTAAATGTAGCCGAGAAATGCTAGCAGCAGTCTAGGTAACTAAAATGTAGCTGAAATGCTACGGCAGTCTAGGTAACTAAATGTAGCCGTGAAATGCTACAGCAGTCTAGGTAACTAAATGTAGCCGTGAAATGCTACAGCAGTCTAGGTAAAACTAAATGTAGCCGTGAAATGCTACAGCAGTCTAGGTAACTAAATGTAGCCGTGAAATGCTACAGCAGTCTAGGTAACTAAATACGTAGCCGTGAAATGCTACAGCAGTCTAGGTAAAACTCAAATGTGGCACGTGAAATGCTAACAGCAGTCTAGGTAACTAAATGTAGCCTTGAAATGCTACAGCAGTCTAGGTAACTAAATGTAGCCGTGAAATGCTACAGCAGTCGAGGTAACTAAATGTAGCTGTGAAATGCTACAGCAGTCTAGGTAAATCCAAATGTAGCCGTGAAATGTCAGCAGTCTAGGTAACTAAATGCTTAGCCGTGAAATGCTACAGCAGTCTAGGATTAACTAAAATGTAGCCGTGAAATGCTACAGCAGTCTAGGTAACTAAATCGTAGCCGTGAAATGCCACAGCAGTCTGAGGTAACTAAATGTAGCCGTTAAATGCTACAGCAGTCTAGGTAATTCAAATGTAGCCGTGAAAGTACAGCAGTCTGAGGTAACTAAATGCTGTAGCCGTGAAATGCTACAGCCAGTCTAGGTAACTAAATGCTGGCTTGTGAAATGCTACAGCAGTCTAGGTAACTAAATGTAGCCGTGAAAGTACAGCAGTCTAGGTAACTAACAGTTGACTCTTGTTTCTCTTCAGAAAAAGTCTGCAAAGCAAATGAGCTGAAAGGGAACAGAGCCTTCTCTAGTCCTGTGGTGGAGAAGCAGTCTACCCCCCCGGACCAGCGGGACCCCACTCAGCCCTCCACAGACAAGCCACAGCATGGTAGGGGAACCCACTCAGCCCTCCATGGTAGGGGCCCACTCAGCCCTCCAAGTGGTAGGGGAACCCACTCAGCCCTCCATGGTAGGGGAACCCACTAGTCCTCCATGGTAGGGGGAACCCACTCAGCCCTCCATGGTAGGGGAACCCACTCAGCCCTCCACTGGTAGGGGAACCCACTCAGCTCCCTCCATGGTAGGGGAACCCACTCAGCCCTCCATGGTAGGGGAACCCACTCAGCCCTCCATGGTAGGGGAACCCACTCAGCCCTCCATGGTAGGGGAACCCACTCAGCCCTCCATGGTAGGGGAACCCACTCAGCCCTCCATGGTAGGGGAACCCACTCAGCCCTCCATGGTAGGGGAACCCACTCATGCCCTCCATGGTAGGGGAACCCATCAGCTCCTCCATGGTAGGGGGACCCACTCAGCCCTCCCACGGTAGGGGAACCCACTCAGCCCTCCATGGTAGGGGACCCACCAGCCCTCCATGGTAGGGGGGACCCACTCAGCCCTCCATGGTAGGGGACCCACTCAGCCCTCCATGGTAGGGGGACCCACCAGCCCTCCATGAGTAGGGGAACCCACTCAGCCCTCCCATGGTAGGGGGGACCCACTCAGCCCTCCATGGTAGGGGGACCCACTCAGCCCTCCATGCAGTAGGGGGACCCACTCAGCCCTCCATGTAGGGAACCCACCAGCCCTCCATGGTAGGGGAACCGACTCAGCCTCCATGGTAGGGGGACCCACTCAGCCGCCCTCCATGGTAGGGGACCCACCAGCCCTCCACGGGAGGGGAACCACTGTTGGGCCCTATGTAGGAATATGGTACCATTTGGGATGCAGGTCCTGTTGGGTCAATACAACAATAAAAGCCTGTAGACAGAAGATAGCAGAGCACTTTTGTTTACAAATATCACCTCCTTTATCTTCCTCTCCTCTCTATCTTCCCCCTCCTCCCTCTCTATCTTCCCCTCCTCCCTCTCTATCTTCCCCTCCTCCCTCTATCTTACCCTCCTCCCTCTCTATCTTACTCCCCTCTCCATCTTACCCCCTCCCTCTCTTCTACTCTCCTCACCCGTTCTACTACCATCACCTGTTCTACTACCATCCCCTGTTCTACTACCATCCCCTGTTCTACTATCATCACCTGTTCTACTACCATCACCTGTTCTACTACCATCACCTGTTCTACTACCATCACCTGTTCTACTACCATAGCCTGTTCTACTACCATCACCTGTTCTACTATCATCACCTGTTCTACTATCATCACCTGTTCTTCTACCATCACCTGTTCTACTACCATCACCTGTTCTACTACCATCACCTGTTCTACTATCATCACCTGTTCTTCTACCATCACCTGTTCTACTACCATCACCTGTTCTACTACCATCACCTGTTCTACTACCATCACCTGTTCTACTACCATCATCACCTGTTCTACTACCATCACCTGTTCTACTACCATCACCTGTTCTACTACCATCACCTGTTCTACTACCATAGCCTGTTCTACTACCATCACCTGTTCTACTATCATCATCACCTGTTCTTCTACCATCACCTGTTCTACTACCATCACCTGTTCTACTACCATCACCTGTTCTACTACCATCACCTGTTCTACTACCATCATCACCTGTTCTACTACCATCATCACCTGTTCTACTACCATCACCTGTTCTACTATCATCACCTGTTCTACTACCATCACCTGTTCTACTACCATCACCCATTTACTCTCCCCACTCCTCCCCTCCCTTCTCCTGTCCTCTCCTCATCTGTTTGTATTGACTCTTCTCTTGTCAGTGGTTGATTGATTCCCTCCCCGCTCTCTCTCTCCCCGCTCTCCCCACTCTCTCTCTCCTCTTTCTCTCTCGTAGTCCTGGTGTAGCTCAGTTGTAGAGGCATGGCGTTTAACGCCAGGGTTGTGTGGGGTTCGATTCCCACGGGGACCAGTATGAAAATAACTAACTGTAAGTCGCTCTGGATAAGAGCGTCTGCTAAATGACTAAAATGTAAAATGCAAATACTCTCCCTCTTTCACTCATACTCTCTCCCTCTCTATCTCCCTCCTACTCTCCCCCACCCTCTCTCTCTCCCCTCCCTACTCTCCCCACCCTCTCTCTCTCTCCTCCTACTCTCCCCACCCTCTCTCTCTCTCCCCCTCCTCTCTCCCCACCTCTCTCTCTCCCCCTCTCTACTCTCTCTCTCCCTCCTACTCTCCCCACCTCTCTCTCTCCCTCCTACTCTCCCCACCCCTCTCTCCTCCTACTCTCCCCACCCTCTCTCTCTCCCTCCTACTTCCCCACCCCCTCTCTCTCCCCTCCCTACTCTCCCCACCCCCTCTCTCCCTCCTACTCTCCCTCTCTCTCTCTCTCTCTCCCCTCCTCCCTCCTCTCCCAGTAGTCAGCTAGGCATATATGTCCTGTGTGTTCGCACCAAGCCCAGTGTCAGAGGAACCCTCAACCATCACCTAGCCTCACACACAGCTGAGACACACACCACCGGCTTCAACTACTACTACAGGTAACTCTCTTACACACACACACACACACACACACACACACTACACACAGCTGAGACACACACCACCGGTCAACTACTACTACAGGTAACTCTCTCTCACACACACACACACACACACACACACACACTCACACACACACACACACTCACACACAGCTGAGACACACACCACCGGCTTCAACTACTACTACAGGTAACTCTCTCACACACACACACACACACACACACACACACACACACACATATTCTCTATGATGACATCATTGCCCCTCCCCTTTAGGTGTCACGTGTGCGGGTTCGAGCTGGAGGGGCGGAGCCTGTTCCTTGGTCACATGACGGAGCACAGCGAATGGGAGCGTGACGCTTTCACTCTCGCTGCAGTGTGTGACCACCCACCAGTGAGGAGCGAGCGATGAGGCTCACACCAGCTCTCCACACATACACCTGGAGAGGCGGGAGCGGGACTATCTACAGACACACCTGTTGGGAGGCCACACCCCCAAAGACTTACCTGACGGAAGAGACGGCCCACAATCTGGAGAGCTCAGGTCAGGGTTAACCACTAACTAACTAACTACTGGTTGACTAACTAACTGACTGACTGACTACTGTTTAACTAACTTTAATAACTAACTGACTGACTGACTACTGTTTAACTAACTTTTAACCAACTGACTGACTGACTACTGGTTAACTGACTGACTAACTAACTAGCTAACTGACTACTGGTTAACTAACTGACTGACTGACTAACTACTGGTTAACTGACTGACTAACTAACTAGCTAACTGACTACTGGTTAACTAACTGACTGACTGACTAACTACTGGTTAACTGACTGACTAACTAACTAGCTAACTGACTGACTAACTACTGGTTAACTGACTGACTAACTAACTGACTACTGGTTAACTAACTAACTGACTGACAAACTACTGGTTAACTGACTGACTAACTAGCTAACTGACTGACTAACTACTGGTTAACTGACTGACTAACTAACTAGCTAACTGACTACTGGTTAACTAACTAACTGACTGACTAACTACTGGTTAACTGACGGACTAACTAGCTAACTGACTGACTAACTACTGGTTAACTGACTGACTAACTAACTAGCTAACTGACTACTGGTTAACTAACTAACTGACTGACAAACTACTGGTTAACTGACTGACTAACTAGCTAACTGACTGACTAACTACTGGTTAACTGACTGACTAACTAACTAGCTAACTGACTACTGGTTAACTAACTAACTGACTGACTAACTACTGGTTAACTGACTGACTAACTAACTAGCTAACTGACTACTGATTAACTAATTCAACTGACTGACAAACTACTGGTTAACTGACTGACTAACTAGCTAACTGACTGACTAACTACTGGTTAACTGACTGACTAACTAACTAGCTAACTGACTACTGGTTAACTAACTAACTGACTGACTAACTACTGGTTAACTGACTGACTAACTAACTAGCTAACTGACTACTGGTTAACTAACTAACTGACCAGTGTATACTACTGCCTTACCTTATTGCTTTCTCCTCTATCCTAACCCTTCAGTACCTCTACCTCCTCCCCTCGCCCTTCCTCTGGTCACCAGTCACCCTCTCCTCTTCCTCCTCTCTGTCTCAGACTTCCTGTTTTGTGGGTTTGGAGTAGAGTACAGTGATGTTGTGGTGTAGGTAGTCTAGTATGTGTGTGTTTTGGCCTGTGTGTGTGTGTTTTGGCCTGTGTGTGTGTGTTTTGGCCTGTGTGTGTGTGTGTGTTTTGGCCTGTGTGTGTGTGTGTGTTTTGGCCTGTGTGTGTGTGTGTGTTTTGGCCTGTGTGTGTGTGTGTTTTGGCCTGTGTGTGTGTGTTTTGGCCTGTGTGTGTGTGTGTTTTGGCCTGTGTGTGTGTGTGTTTTGGCCTGTGTGTGTGTGTGTGTTTTGGCCTGTGTGTGTGTGTGTTTTGGCCTGTGTGTGTGTGTGTTTTGGCCTGTGTGTGTGTGTTTTGGCCTGTGTGTGTGTGTGTTTTGGCCTGTGTGTGTGTGTGTGTTTTGGCCTGTGTGTGTGTGTTTTGGCCTGTGTGTGTGTGTGTGTCCTCTCTCTGAGGTGGTGATTCTGTTCTGCAGGGTGTATGAAGGGCTGTGGGCCACAGTACTGATGGGAGGGGCTATTTAAATGTAAGTGACATCATCATCATCATATATTTTTCATTACAATCACTTTTCTTCCTCCCTCTCCCCTCCCCTCCCCTCCCCTCCTCTCCTCTCCCTCTCTCTCCTCTTCCCTCTCCCCCCCTCCTCCTCCTCTCCTCTCCTCTCTCTCCTCCCTCTCTCCTCTCCCTCTCCCTCCTCCTCTCCTCTCCCTCTCCTCTCCCTCCTCTCCTCTCTTCCCTTTGCAGTATGTTATAGTTAGTCAGTGTGTACGGTGTAGCTGTTCTCTCTAACCCTCTCCTGCAGTAGGTTAGCTGTTCTCTCTAACTCCCCCCTGCAGTAGGTTAGCTGTTCTCTAACCCCCCTGCCGTAGGTTGGCTGCTTCTCTAACCCCTGCCGTAGGTTGGCTGTTCTCTCTAACCCCCTGCCGTGAGTTAGCTGTTCTCTCTAACTCCCCCCTGCAGTAGGTTAGCTGTTCTCTAACTCCCCCGCAGTAGGTTAGCTGTTACCCTCTAACCTCTCTCCCTCCCTCTGCAGTAGGTTAGCTGTTCTCTCTAACCCCCCCCTGCAGTAGGTTAGCTGTTCTCTCTAACTCCCCCCCTGCAGTAGGGTTAGCTGTTATCTCTAACCCCTCTCCCTCCCTCTGCAGTAGGTTAGCTGTTCTCTCTAACCCCTCTCCCTCCCTCTGCAGTAGGTTAGCTGTTCTCTCTAAACCCTCTCCCTCCCTCTGCAGTAGGTTAGCTGTTCTCTCTAAACCATTTCCCTCCCTCTGCAGTAGGTTAGCTGTTCTCTCTAAACCATTTCCCTCCCTCTGCAGTAGGTTAGCTGTTCTCTCTAAACCATTTCCCTCCCTCTGCAGTAGGTTAGCTGTTCTCTCTAAACCATTTCCCTCCCTCTGCAGTAGGTTAGCTGTTCTCTCTAAACCATTTCCCTCCCTCTGCAGTAGGTTAGCTGTTCTCTCTAAACCCTCTCCCTCCCTCTGCAGTAAGTTAGCTGTTCTCTCTAAACCCTCTCCCTCCCTCTGCATTAGGCTAACCTCTCTCCCTCCCTCTGCAGTAGGTTAGCTGTTCTCTCTAAACCCTCTCCCTCCCTCTGCAGTAAGTTAGCTGTTCTCTCTAAACCCTCTCCCTCCCTCTGCATTAGGCTAACCTCTCTCCCTCCCTCTGCAGTAGGTTAGCTGTTCTCGCTAACCCATCTCCCTCCCTCTGCAGTAGGTTAGCTGTTCTCGCTAACCTCTCTCCCTCCCTCTGCAGTAGGTTAGCTGTTCTCTCTAACCTCTCTCCCTCCCTCTGCAGTAGGTTAGCTGTTCTCGCTAACCCATCTCCCTCCTGCAGTAGGTTAGCTGTTCGCCAACCTCTCTCCCTCCCTCTGCAGTCTAGCTATACACACTGTGACTGCTTGTGTGTGTGTGTTTATGTATGTGCATGTGTGTGTGTCCCCTATATGTGTGTGTTAATGTGTGTTCTCTTACCTTGTTTTCTGCCCCCAGGTGCCCTCTCTGTGCGTTCTCCACCAGTCGGCCTGTCTCCATGGTAACACACATGCGCTCGTCGCACTCGACGACGGATCAGCACCGCTGCCGCATCTGCCAAAGGTCGTTTCTGGGGCAACCGGAGCTCCAGACCCACGTCAGGTGTCATCGTCAGGGCAACCAGTACCGCTGCGAGAGGTGTGGACACCTGGCCCGAACAGCCAATAAGCTGATAGAACACGTGCGTGTTCACACTGGGGAGCGACCTTTCACCTGCGACCTCTGCCCTTACAGCGCCAAGCGCCGAGACAGCCTCCGCCTGCACTACCGACTCAAACACCCCGAACACACACCCTCACACGGACACACACATGCAGGACCGCATATGCACCGGTCAGCCCTGAATCCCTCTCCTCCTCTACCCTCTCTTCCTGGTTTTAAGGGTCAGACCTTTCTCCCTTGTCCCCCCTCACCACCCTGCTCTCCCTCAGACCCTCTCAGCCCCAGACCCTCCCTCTCCTCCCTCTCTTCCCCCCCCAAACTCTCTTTCCTGGCCTAACTAGGTCTGACAGAGCCAACCTAATCAATATCCTCCTCCCCTCCTCTCTGCCTCTCCCTCCTCTCTACCTCTCCCCCCCCTCTACCTCCCCCTCTCTCTACCTCCCCCCTCCTCTCTACCCCCCCTCTACCTCCCCCTCCTCTCTACCTCCCCCCTCTCTACCTCCCTCCCTCTACCTCCTCCTCCTCTACCTCCCCCTCCTCCCTACCTCCTCCTCCTCTCTACCTCCCCCTCCCTCTACTCCCCCTCTCTACCTCCCCCCTCCTCTCCTCCCCCTCCCCTACCACTTCCCCTCCTCCTCCCTACCTCCTCCTCTCTCCTCCCTCCTCTCTACCTCCCTCTCCCTCTCCCTCCCTCCTCTCCCTCCCTCCTCTGCTCCCCTCTCCTCTCCCCTCCCCTCCTCTGTCTCCTCCCTCCTCTCCTCTCCCTCCTCTCTACCTCCTCTCCTCTCCCCTCCTCTGTCTCCTCCCCTCTCCTCTCCTCTCTACCTCTCTCTCCTCTCCCCTCCCTCTCTCTCGCCTCCTCCTCTGCTCCCCTCTCCCTCCCTCCTCTCCCTCTCCCCTCCCTCTCCTCTCCCTCCTCCTCTCCTCTCCTCTCCTCTCCCTCTCCTCTCCTCCCTCCTCTCCTCTCCCCTCCTCCCCTCTCCCTCCTCCTCTCCTCCCTCCTCCTCTCCTCTCCCCTCCCTCCTCTTCTCTCCTCCTCTCCTCTCCTCTCCTCTCCTCTCCTCTCCCTCTCCTCTCCTCTCTCTCCTCTCCTCTCTCTCCCTCTCCTCTCCCCTCCCTCCTCTCCCCCCTCCTCTCCCCTCTCCCTCTCCTCTCCCCTCCCTCTCCCTCTCCTCCTCTCCCTCTCCTCTCCCTCCTCCCTCCTCTCCTCTCCTCCCTCCTCCTCCTCTCCCTCTCCTCTCCCTCTCCTCTCCCTCTCTCTCTCCCTCTCCTCTCCTCCTCTCTCCCCCCTCTCCCTCTCCTCCTCTCCCTCCCCCCCTCTCTCTCCTCTCCCTCTCCTCTCTCTCCTCTCCTCTCCTCTCCTCTCCCCTCCTCTGTCTCCTCCCTCCTCTCCTCTCCCTCTACCTCCTCCCTCTCCTCTCCCTTCTCTTTCTCCTCTCCCTCCTCTCCTCTCCTCTCCTCTCCTCTCCTCTCCCTCCCTCCTCTCCCTCCTCCCCTCCCTCCGTCTCCTCCTCCCTCTCCTCTCCTCTCTACCTCCTCCCTCTCCTCTCCCCTCCTCTGTCTCCTCCCTCCTGTTCCTCCTCCTCTCCTAACAGTAATACAGGGCTAATGTAATATGTTCTCTGGACGATAAAGACTGAACTAAATGCTGGATGTCAAAACTAAAAACAACAAGGTCTAATATTGTATATATACTATTACTTAACATGGTCAATAAGGCTGTGCATCCCCGCACTAGAGTTATATATGAAAAATGCCTCTATGCTTCGCAAACATTATTGTGATTTTGTAGGTGCATTATAGTGCACTACTTCTGCCGAGGCCCACAGGGCGCTGGTCAAACGTAGTGCACTAGATTAGGGAATAGGGTGTCATTTGGGATGTAACCTTTATTACATGTTCAAATGTCTGCTTGTCTGTTGGTATATCCAAACTCTACTGGCTCTTGATTGGCTTATATATATTATGTTGTGTTTATTCACATGTATAATGTAGACTAGAATATACTATAATATATGAATATACTATAATATATGAATGTACTATAACATATGAATATACTATAATATATGAATGTACTATAATATATGAATGTACTATAACATATGAATATACTATAATATATGAATATACTATAATATATGAATATACTATAACATATGAATATACTATAATATATGAATGTACTATAATATATGAATATACTATAACATATGAATATACTATCTCATTCTTCTGTTGGCATCCGGTCAGAATGTTCGGTCGTCTAAATGTTTTTATACAGTACTTCATTCTCCTCATAAGTCTAAAACAGGGTTGCTGTTTGGAATAAGGCTACTGTTTTGCCAGCCAGCACTCAATGTGTGAAAATAATGTATCATTAAAAAAAAAGTTGTTTAATTGCAACGTTTTGTCTCACACTGCCTCATAGGCCGATGCGATCAGCAAGCCAAGGCACATTCTGATCCTAGGTTACTGGTTTTTGTGTGGTTGGAGATTCTAGTAGGATGAGGCCGATGTTTCCTGGTAGTTGAACAGGGTCTGATGCGACTCCAGTCGGGTTCATCCAAGGTCTTTGCTGACCGTCAAGTCAATGTAGCGGGCTGTTCGCCAGTGGCGTGTATTCATGAAGCCAGGCTTCCCCAAAAAAAACTTTACCAAGAAACAACGACAAAAAACATACTAAATAATTGAGCTTTCGTCTCTCTGTTTCATAAAATGTCCTTAAATTAGCAAGAGGTTGAATGTATCTCACTGGCGAAATCATCTGAATGAACAAAACATTTTAACAATTAAATAATAGCCAATCAGCGTTGAGCTAAACTGAGCGCGCTCAGCTGTGAATGGTCCTGGCACACCAAGGGATTTGGCTTCACACCAATCACATCACAAGCTTGAATTGTTGCATCTCTGTCATTGTGTCCAGTGGCTGGCTAGCTAGCTAAAATCATCACTTTCCTAAATTAGCCATGGATGGAGATTTGGACTTGTGGTTTTACTTAATTCTCCGTACTGGCCAACGATTATAACGGTGATTCTGATCCAACCACACATTGTACCCCTGGCCTGAGACTGTGGAATTTCAACATGTATGCTAACGTTAACTAGCTAACGTTGCCCATGAAAGGAAGTTAGGCTAGCGAGAAAGCATTTTAGCCAGGTAGCCTAGGACAACAAAAACTATATCCGTGTACTGTATGACAGAGTGATAGACCGTTTAGGCAACATGAAAGAGGATGGCGTTTCTCTATAAGTAGAGTGAGGACATCAGAACCATGGACAGCTACATCATATTTAGCTTACGTTGACTGGACTAAATAGTTTTTGGTATCTTTTAGTTGTCACTGTATTAGACTAAGCAAAGGTGATTTGATGATGTTGAAATGGTGCTGGAATAGTGGAGGCAGCTCCTGTTTTCTTTGTGACTTGTGGTAACTCTCTGTGGTTCTGAATCAATAGTTGTTTAGTGGTCCGAAAATGTCGGAAACATTACCTTGCTTGACCATGCTGCAGGTCATGTAACTGTCTGTTACATGGGATATGCTTTGTGGACTCCACCGGACAGAGGTTGCTCTCCGGTTTTGTGATAAAACAAAAAGGTGTGGTTGAATTTATTCTGCCACTGTCTTCTTATTGTCTCGGCCATAGGTCAAATCACGGCATATGAACTAACAGGTTAGAGAGCAAATAAAGCAATTATCACATGTAATATGGCATTTTACCCACACACCCCTACTGCTGTCAATTGAAATTAAGTCATTAGGCCCTAATCTATGGATTTCACATGACTGGGAATAAAGATATGCATCTGTTGGTCACGGATACCTTGAAAAAGGTTGGGCGTGGATCAGAAAGCCAGTCAGTATCTGGTGTGACCACCATTTGCCTCATGCAGCGACACATCTCCTTCGCATAGAGTTGATCAGGCTGTTGATTGTGGCCTGTGGAATGTTGTCCCACTCCTCTTCAATGGCTGTGCGAAGTTGCTGGATATTGGCGGGAACTGGAACACGCTGTTGTACACGTAGATCCAGAGCATCCCAAACATGCTCAATGGGGGTGACATGTCTGGTGAGTATGCAGGCCATTGAAGAACTGGGACATTTTCATCTTCCTGGAATTGTGTACAGATCCTTGCGACATGTGGCAGTGCATTATCATGCTGAAACGTGAGGTGATGGCGGTGGATGAATGGCACGACAATGGGCCTCAGTATCTCATCACGGTTTCTCTGTGCATTCAAATTGCAATCGATAAAATGCAATTGTGTTCGTTGTCCGTAGCTGATGCCTGCCCATACCATAACCCCACCACCACCATGGGGCACTCTGTTCACAACGTTGACATCAGCAAACCACTCGCCCACACGACGCCGTACACGCTGTCTGCCATCTGACAGTTAAAACCGGGATTCATCCGTGAAGAGCTCAGCTGGTAGAGCACGGCGCTTGTAACGCCAAGGTAGTGGGTTCGATCCCCGGGACCACCCATACACAAAAATGTATGCACGCATGACTGTAAGTCGCTTTGGATAAAAGCGTCTGCTAAATGGCATATTCTTATATTCTTCCAGCGTGCCAGTGGCCATCGAAGGTGAGCATTTACGCACTGAAGTCGGTTTACGACGCCAAACTGCAGTCAGGTCAAGACCCTGGTGAGACGCATGAGCACGCAGATGAGCTTCCCAGAGACGGTTTCTACAGTTTGTGCAGACATCCTTCCGTTGTGCAAACCCCACAGTTTCATCAGCTGTCAGGGTGGCTGGTCTCAGACGATCCCGCAGGTGAAGAAGCTGGATGTGGAGGTCCTGGGCTGGCGTGGTTACACGTGGTCTGCAGTTGTGAGGGTGGTTGAACATACTGCCTAATTCTCTATAACGATGTTGGAGGCGGCTTATGGTAGAGAAATTAACATTAAATTATCTGGCAACAGCTCTGCTGGACATTCCCTGCAATCAGCATGCCAATTGAACGCTCACTCAAAACTTGAGCCATCTGTGGCATTGTGTTGTGTGACAAATTTTGCACATTTTAGTGTCCTTTTATTGTCCCCAGCACAAGGTGCACCTGTGTAATGATCATGCTGTTTAATCAGCTCTTGATATACCACACCTGTCAGGTGGATGGATTATCTTGACAAAGGAAAAATGTTCACTAACAGGGATATAAACACATTTGTGCACCAGATTTTTGAGAAATAAGCTTTTTGCACGTATGGAACATTTCTGGGATATGTTCTTTCAGCTCATGAAACATGGGACTAACACTTAATATGTTGCATTTATATTTCTGTTCAGTATATCTTGGGTTATCAACTCAACTCGCTGTGTTTGGAGGAGGAGGAATGCTGCCTATGACCCCAAGAACACCATCCCCACCATCAAACATGGAGGTGGAAACATTATGCTTTGGGGTTGTTTTTCTGCTAAGGGAACAGGACAACTTCACCGCATCAAAGGGACGATGGACGGGGCCATGTACCGTCAAATCTTGGGTGAGAACCTCCTTCCCTCAGCCAGGGCATTGAAAATGGGTCGTGGATGGGTATTCCAGCATGACAATGACCCAAAACACACGGCCAAGGCAACAAAGGAGAGGCTCAACAAGAAGCACATTAAGGTCCTGGAGTGGCCTAGCCAGTCTCCAGACCTTAATCCCATAGAAAATCTGTGGAGGGAGCTGAAGGTTCGAGTTGCCAAACGTCAGCCTCGAAACCATAATGACTTGGAGAAGATCTGCAAAGAGGAGTGGGACAAAATCCCTCCTGAGATGTGTGCAAACCTGGTGGCCAACTACAAGAAACGTCTGACCTCTGATTGCCAACAAGGGTTTTGTAACCAAGTACTAAGTCATGTTTTGCAGAGGGGTCAAATACTTATTTCCCTCATTAAAATGCAAATCAATTTATAACATTTTTGACATGCGTTTTTCTGGATTTTTTTGTTGTTATTCTGTCTCTCACTGTTCAAATAAACCTACCATTAAAATTATAGACTGATCATGTCTTTGTCAGTGGGCAAACGTACAAAATCAGCAGGGGATCAAATACTTTTTTCCCCTCACTGTATGTCACATGGCTATAAAACTACTTTGAGAAAGAAAAACTAATATAATTGTGGACCGTGGAGTGTTAAATAAATATATATCACAGCATAAGCAATATCAAAGTCAGTTACAGAAAATACGTTTTATTGGATATTTTCTGATCCATGGAATATCCAGAGAATATGCCTGCACCCCAGCCAACTGCTACCCTATAACCTGCACCCCAGCCAACTGCTACCCTATAACCTGCACCCCAGCCAACTGCTCCCTATAACGCACCCAGCCAACTGCTAACCCCATAACCTGCACTCAGCCAACTGCACCCTATAACCTGCACCCCAGCCAACGTTACCTATAATCCTGCACCCTAGCCAACTGCTACCCTATAACCTGCACCCCAGCCAACTGTTACTCCTATAACCTGCACCCCAGCCAACTGCTACCTATAACCTGCACCAGCCAACTGCTACCCTATAACCTGCATGTAGAGACAGACTCAGGGACAACAGGACGGTGGGTAGAGGGCAGCAGGGGAGGTTTAGGGGACAACAGGACGGTGGGAGAGGGCAGCAGGGGAGGTTTAGGGACAACAGGACGGTGGGTAGAGGGTAGCAGGGGAGGCTTAGGGGACAACAGGACGGTGGGTAGAGGGCAGCAGGGGAGGTTTAGGGGACAACAGGACGGTGGGTAGAGGGCAGCAGGGGAGGTTTAGGGGACAACAGGACGGTGGGTAGAGGGCAGCAGGGGAGGTTTAGGGGGACAACAGGACGGTGGGTAGGGGGCAGCAGGGGAGGTTTAGGGGACAACAGGACGGTGGGTAGAGGGCAGCAGGGGAGGTTTAGGGGACAACAGGACGGTGGGTAGAGGGCAACAGGGGAGGTTTAGGGGACAACAGGACGGGGGTAGGGGGCAGCAGGGGAGGTTTAGGGACAACAGGACGGTGGGTAGAGGGCAGCAGGGGAGGTTTAGGGGGACAACAGGACGGTGGGTAGGGGGGCAGCAGGGGAGGTTTAGGGGGACAACAGGACGGTGGGTAGAGGGCAGCAGGGGAGGTTTAGGGGACAACAGGACGGGGGGTAGAGGGCAGCAGGGGAGGTTTAGGGGACAACAGGACGGGGGGTAGAGGGCAGCAGGGGGAGGTTTAGGGGACAACAGGGACGGTGGGTAGAGGGCAGCAGGGGAGGTTTAGGGACAACAGGGCGGTGGGTAGAGGGCAGCAGGGGAGGTTTAGGGGACAACAGGACGGGGGGTAGGGGGCAGCAGGGGAGGTTTAGGGGACAACAGGACGGTGGGTAGAGGGCAGCAGGGGAGGTTTAGGGGGACAACAGGACGGTGGGTAGAGGGCAGCAGGGGAGGTTTAGGGGACAACAGGACGGTGGGTAGAGGGCAGCAGGGGAGGTTTAGGGGACAACAGGACGGGGTGGGTAGAGGGCAGCAGGGGGAGGTTTAGGGGACAACAGGACGGTGGGTAGAGGGCAGCAGGGGAGGTTTAGGGGACAACAGGACGGGTGGGTAGAGGGCAGCAGGGGAGGTTTAGGGGACAACAGGACGGTGGGTAGAGGGCAGCAGGGGAGGTTTAGGGGACAACAGGACGGTGGGTAGAGGGCAGCAGGGGAGGTTTAGGGGACAACAGGACGGTGGGTAGAGGGCAGCAGGGGAGGTTTAGGGGACAACAGGATGGTGGGTAGGAGGGGCAGCAGGGGAGGTTTAGGGGACAACAGGACGGTGGGTGAGAGGGCAGCAGGGGAGGTTTAGGGGACAACAGGACGGTGGGTAGGGGACAGCAGGGGAGGTTTAGGGGACAACAGGACGGTGGGTAGAGGGCAGCAGGGGAGGTTTAGGGGACAACAGGACGGTGGGTAGAGGGCAGCAGGGGAGGTTTAGGGGACAACAGGACGGTATTTAAAAAGTAGAAAGGTATCAAAACAGTGAAATGACATGAGTTAATTTAGCAAGCGGATGTGCTGTGCTAGTTAAAACAGGTTGTGTGTGTGTTGTTGGTGTGGTGTGGTTGTGTGTTTCTGGAATAATGTTACATTACCTGGACTGGCTTACATAGGGATACAAAGGGTGTTTCTGGAATAATGTTACATTACCTGGACACAAAGGGTGTTTCTGGAATAATGTTACATTACCTGGACTGGCTTACAGGGGGATACAAAGGGTGTTTCTGGAATAATGTTACATTACCTGGACACAAAGGGTGTTTCTGGAATAATGTTCCATTACCTGGACTGACTTACAGGGGGATACAAAGGGTGTTTCTGGAATAATGTTACATTACCTGGACACAAAGGGTGTTTCTGGAATAATGTTCCATTACCTGGACTGACTTACAGGGGGATACAGAGGGTGTTTCTGGAATAATGTTACATTACCTGGACTGACTTACAGGGGGATACAGAGGCCTGATAAAAGACTGGATAAAAGAGCCACTGAACAAAGTGTTGGTAGTTAACCGGACTATGACTGTCATCAGGACACAGGACACAGGACACAGGACACAGGACACAGGGCACAGGACACAGGACACAGGGCACAGGACACAGGACACGGGACACGGGACACGGGACACGGGACACGGGACACAGGGCACGGGACACGGGGCACGGGACACGGGACACGGGACACGGGACACGGGACACGGGACACAGGGCACAGGACACGGGGCACGGGGCACGGGGCACGGGACACGGGACACGGGACACAGGACACAGGGCACAGGACACAGGACACAGGACACAGGACACAGGGCACAGGACACAGGACACAGGACACAGGACACAGGGCACAGGGCACAGGACACAGGACACAGGACACAGGACACAGGGCACAGGACACAGGACACAGGACACAGGACACAGTCATACTGGCAGTAGAGATCGTCCTCACTCTTCTGTCCTCTCTCTATATCAATCGGCAGGAAGAAAACAGACTCCAAAACATGTCCAATAAGAAATGCTCGCTTTCATTTTCCGTTGCAAAATGTTCTGCTACAGTGTGTCCTAATGAATACAACCCTCATTTAGGTATAAAATAAAACTAAGATAAACCAGGTGTTTATGGAACGCGTCGGTCTGTAAATGGTACCCTATTTCCCCTATATAGAGCTCTATGGGCTCTGGTCAAAAGTAGTGCACTATATAGGGAATAGGGTGCTATTTGGGACGCACAGTGACTAGTAGATGAGACAAAAAAAAATGTTACACATTTAAAAATGTATTGTTTTAAGTCAATCAACGTTTCTCAATCACCTTCTAATACAGCCCCCTTTTCCCTACATAGTGCAAGGCCCTGGTCCAAGGTGGTGCACTATATAGGGAATAGGGTGCCAATTTGGGATACAAACATATAGTAGAGACACAACAACAGTCTCAGACTGTGTCCCAAATCACACCCTTCTTACATTTATAGTCCACTACTATTGACCAGGGTCCATTGGGTGTAACGATCCCGGCAGTCTGAGTCGGGTCCTGTCTGTGGACTAGTTTTTCTGCTCGTGATCTCCAGTTTCCCGAGGGTTCTGGAACGCTCCGGGGAGCTCTCTTGATTTCCGCACCTGCATCCCATCAGCAATCTGCACACCTGGTCCTGATCATCACCCTTCTTAGGCTCTGGCCTAACATCCATTCCCTGCCGGATCGCTTAGCCATGAACATCACTCGTCCGAACCTTCATCCAACCTCTGCCTGGTGGTGGGGCTGCCGAGCCACGATTGGATCAACCACTGCACCCCAACAACTAATCAACGCCGCCCGCTCTGTTCCCTGGATTATTCAGCATCACTCTTGAACTTGTAAATAAACACTCACCTTCGTTTCAACTTACCTTGTCCTGGTCTGCTTCTGGGTTCTGGCTTTGTAACTCGTGACAGAACGATCCGGCCTGAACGTGAGCCCAGCGGACCTGGACTCTGTTCGCCATGCCATTACCCATCAGGAGAAGATGTTGGGCCATCATAGCACGGAGCTACAGGAGATCGCGTTGGCAGTTCGGAACCTTTCTACCGGTCTGACGGAGGTCCAGAACCAGCGCGAGTTTCCGGTGGAGGATCCACTACCGGTTTCACCCATCTCGCCTGCCGCGTCTGGAGCGGTGTCCTTCCGTGAGCCCAAGGTTCCGACGCCGGATAAATATGAGGGGGAGCTGGGAAGATGCCGTTCTTTCCTTATGCAGTGTGGGTTAGTGTTCGATCTACAGCCCTACTCTTATGCCACAGACAAGGCTAGGATAGCCTTTGTGATTGAGTTGCTGCGTGGTCGAGCGCTGGAGTGGGCTTCAGCCGCTTTGGGAACGACAAGACCCCTGCATGGCTTCATACCCGGGGTTCACGGCCGAGCTGAGGGGAAGCTTTTCGACCATTCCGTCCGAGGGAGGGACGCAGCTAGCGCCTGTTTTCGCTTCACCAAGGAACTCGCAGCGTGGCCGACTTCGTGATCGAGTTCAAGACGTTGGCTGTGGAGAGTGGGTGGAATGAGGAGTCTCTGCAAGCGGCCTTCTACCAGGGTCTGTCGGAGCAGCTCAAGGATGAGTTGATCTCCTATCCGGAGCCTAGTGACCTGGACAGCTTGGTAGCCTTGTCTATTCGGGTGGATAATCGAGGTCCGAGAGCGAAGGAGGGAGAAGCAATGGGGTCCGTCCAATCGATCAGCTTCTCAGGTTCCAGTCGGGTCGGGGATTGGTCCAGAATACGTCGATCATCGTCCACCACACAGGATTAGTGGAGAGGTCCTGTCTCCCGAGTCGGAACCAATGCAAGTAGGGCGGCACGGGTTAACCAAGGAGGAACGCCAACTCAGACGTGGGACTAACTGTTGCCTCTACTGTGGTGGTTCGGGACATTACCTCGCCACCTGTTCCCGGCGGTCGTCAAACTGGCGCGGCTCGCTAAAGTTGGGAGGACTTTTAGCGAGCCAGTTTCGACCTCTCAATACCTCTGTCAGACCCCGTTTCCCGGCTACCCTTGTGAACAGGAATCAGAGCTTAGCGATTAACGCTTTTATCGATTCAGGTGCCGATGGAAGCTTTCTTGATGCCGAGTTGGTGGAACAGCTGGAGCTTTCCAAGGAGCAATTGCCGGAAGCCATTGAAGCGACCACTCTGAACGGCAGTAGGCTGGCACGTATCACGATGAGGACTGAACCGGTTAAGATGCTGTTGTCGGGGAATCATTCGGAGATGATTTCATTCTTCATTCTGCCGTCTTCCCATGTTCCTCTGGTCCTTGGATACCCCTGGCTGAAGGAACACAATCCCACGTTCGATTGGGTGACGGGCAAGGTAACGAGTTGGAGCCTTGATTGTCATGCTAACTGTCTCAAGACTGCCTGTCCCCATTCGGTTCCCAGTCAGGTGATTGAGGTTAAACCCCCAGATTTGTCCCTGGTTCCCGAGACATATCACGATTTGGGGGAAGTGTTCAGTAAGCAGAAGGCTCTGTCACTCCCTCCCCACCGACCATATGATTGTGCCATCAACCTGTTCCCTGGAGCTGTCTACCCCAAGGGAAGGTTATACAGTATCTCCCGCCCTGAACGTGAGGCTTTGGAGACCTACATCAAGGAGTCCCTAGCTGCTGGTCTCGTTCGTCCTCGTCATCACCCCTGGGGGCAGGATTCTTCTTTGTGGGTAAGAAGGATGGCTCTCTTCGACCGTGTATTGATTATCGGGGGTTGAATGACATCACGGTCAAGAACAAGTATCCCCTGCCCTTGATGAGTTCTGCCTTCGACTCTTACAGGGTGCTACGGTGTTCACTAAGCTAGACCTACGCAATGCGTATCACATGGTCCGGATCAGAGAGGGAGACGAGTGGTTGACGGGTTTCAATACACCGATGGGTCACTTCGAGTATCAGGTGATGCCGTTTGGACTGACCAATGCTCCAGCGGTATTCCAGAGTATGGTGAACGCACGTCCTGAGAGATATGATCGGTCTCTTTGTGTTTGTTTATCTGGATGACATTCTGATCTCGAAGGAACCTTCCGACCACGTCCAGCATGTCCGGCAGGTTCTGCAGCGATTGTTGGAGAATCGCCTGTTCGTGAAGGCCGAGAAGTGCGAGTTTCACGCCCACACGACATCCTTTCTCGGGTACATCATCTCCAGGGGAGAGATTAGGATGGACCAGGAGAAGGTTAGAGCGGTTCTGGAATGGGCCCAGCCCGGTACGAGATTGCAGCTCCAGAGATTTTTGGGGTTTGCGAATTTCTACCGCAGATTCATCCGGGATTACAGCCGTGTGGCCGCTCCGTTAACTGCCTTGACTTCCAGTATCAGGAGCTTCAGGGGAATCGGAGGCGGATCGAAGCGTTTCTGGATTTGAAGAGGCGATTCACCAACGCACCGATTCTCTCTCAACCGGACACGGCCCGTCAGTTCGTCGTTGAAGTGGACGCGTCTGATGTGGGAGTTGGCGCCATCCTGTCGCAGCGATGCTCCACGGACAGTAAACTCCATCCCTGCGCCTACTACTCCGTCGCCTTTCGCCTGCGGGAGAGGAATTACGATGTGGGTAACCGGGAGCTTCTCGCGGTGAAACTTGCCTTGGAGGAGTGGCGCCACTGGTTGGAGGGGCGGAGCAACCGCTTATTGTCTGGACTGACCACAAGAATCTTGCTTACGTGCAATCGGCTAGACGTCTCAACTCCCGTCAGGCCAGGTGGTCGTTGTTTTTCGGACGATTCAATTTTTCCCTGACGTTCCGACCTGGATCTAAGAACGGCAAGGCGGACGCCTTGTCTCGGATGTTCTCCAAGACGGAGGAGAGTGGGTCCAAGACCGAGACAATTCTCCCCCGGAACTGCGTCGTGGGAGCTGTTGGTGGAAGATTGAGGAGGAGGTGATGGCGGCCCTTCGGACGCAGCCCGGTCCCGTAACGGTCCACCCGGTCGGTTGTTTGTGCCTGAGTCGGTTCGCCCCTGCGGTCCTCAAATGGTCCCACGCCAGCAAGATGGCTTGTCACCCTGGCGTGGCTCGGACGATGGCGTTTCTTCGCAGACGTTTTTGGTGGCCTGCCATGGCCGAGGATACTCGGGGTTATGTTGCTGCCTGTCCAGTGTGTGCGCAGAATAAGAGTACCAATCGGCCCAGCTCTGGACTACTTCACCCCCTTCCTATTCCCCGGCGACCATGGTCGCATCTGGCCCTGGACTTTGTCACTGGGTTGCCCGCTTCTGAGGGGAACACGGTCGTTCTGACTATCGTGGACAGATTCAGCAAGTTCGCCCACTTTGTGCCAATTGCCAAGCTTCCCTCTGCCTCGAGACGTCCGAGATCCTGGTTAGGGAGGTTTTCAGGGTCCACGGTTTGCCCAGTGATATCGTTTCCGACCGTGGCCCTCAGTTTACCTCTGCTGTCTGGAAGTCCTTCTGTTTGGCCATTGGAGCTACAGTCAGTCTCACATCTGGTTTTCACCCCCAATCTAATGGTCAGGCGGAGAGAGCCAACCAGAAGATGGAATCCACGCTACGCTGCCTGGCCTCTTCCAACCCCACCTCCTGGGTCTCTCAGTTGCCTTGGGTTGAGTATGCCCACAATACTCTCCCTACATCTGCCACTGGGATGTCTCCCTTCCAGTGCCTGTATGGCTACCAACCTCCCCTTGTTCCCTTCTCAGGAGAAGGAGCTCTCAGTGCCTTCTGTTCAGGCCCATATTCGTCGTTGCCACCGGACCTGGCATCGGGCCAGAAAGGCACTCCTTAGAGTTTCGGACCGGTATCAGCTCCAGGCGAATCGTCGCCGGATCCCCGCTCCCACCTATACCATCGGAGATAGGGTCTGGTTGGCCACACGGGATCTTCCTTTACGGACTGAGTCTAGGAAGTTGTTACCGAAGTTCATTGGTCCGTTTGTGGTGGAGAAGGTGATCAATCCGGTGGCAGTTCGACTCAAACTCCCGAGGACGCTCAGAGTCCATCCCACCTTTCATGTCTCCTGCCTCAAGCCTGTTTTCCTCAGTCCTCTGTTGCCTCCTCCGCCTCCTCCTCCTCCTCCTCGGATGATCGGAGGTGGTCCTGCCTACACGGTGCGACGCATCATGGATTCCAGACGGCGGGGCCGGGGTTTCCAGTATCTCGTGGACTGGGAGGGGTATGGTCCTGAAGAGAGGAGTTGGATTCCGCGGCGACAGATCCTAGATGCTGACCTCATCCGTGACTTCTACCGCCTCCATCCTGGCGCTCCGGGGAGTCCGCCCGGTGGCGTTCGTCGGAGGGGGGTACTGTAACGATCCCGGCAGTCTGAGTCGGGTCCTGTCTGTGGACTAGTTTTTCTGCTCGTGATCTCCAGTTTCCCGAGGGTTCTGGAACGCTCCGGGGAGCTCTCTTGATTTCCCGCACCTGCATCCCATCAGCAATCTGCACACCTGGTCCTGATCATCACCCTTCTTAGGCTCTGGCCTAACATCCATTCCCCTGCCGGATCGTTAGCCATGAACATCACTCGTCCGAACCTTCATCCAACCTCTGCCTGGTGGTCGGCGGCTGCCGAGCCACGATTGATCAACCACTGCACCCCAACAACTAATCAACGCCGCCCGCTCTGTTCCCTGGATTATTCAGCATCACTCTTGAACTTGTAAATAAACACTCACCTTCGTTTCAACTTACCTTGTCCTGGTCTGCTTCTGGGTTCTGGCTTTGTAACTCGTGACAGAACGATCCGGCCTGAAACGTGAGCCCAGCGGACCTGGACTCTGTTCGCCATGCCATTACCCATCAGGAGAAGATGTTGGGCCATCGTAGCACGGAGCTACAGGAGATCGTCGTTGGCAGTTCGGAACCTTTCTACCGGTCTGACGGAGGTCCAGAACCAGCGCGAAGTTTCGGTGGAGGATCCACTACCGGTTTCACCCATCTCGCCTGCCGCGTCTGGAGCGGTGTCCTTCCGTGAGCCCAAGGTTCCGACGCCGGATAAATATGAGGGGGAGCTGGGAAGATGCCGTTCTTTCCTTATGCAGTGTGGGTTAGTGTTCGATCTACAGCCCTACTCTTATGCCACAGACAAGGCTAGGATAGCCTTTGTGATTGAGTTGCTGCGTGGTCGAGCGCTGGAGTGGGCTTCAGCCGTTTGGGAACGACAAGACCCCTGCATGGCTTCATACCCGGGGTTCACGGCCGAGCTGAGGAAGCTTTTCGACCATTCCGTCCGAGGGAGGGACGCAGCTAGGCGCCTGTTTTCGCTTCACCAAGGAACTCGCAGCGTGGCCGACTTCGTGATCGAGTTCAAGACGTTGGCTGTGGAGAGTGGGTGGAATGAGGAGTCTCTGCAAGCGGCCTTCTACCAGGGTCTGTCGAGCAGCTCAAGGATGAGTTGATCTCCTATCCGGAGCCTAGTGACCTGGACAGCTTGGTAGCCTTGTCTATTCGGGTGGATAATCGAGTCCGAGAGCCGAAGGAGGGAGAAGCAATGGGGTCCGTCCAATCGATCAGCTTCTCAGGTTCCAGTCGGGTCGGGATTGGTCCAGAATACGTCGATCATCGTCCACCACACAGGATTAGTGGAGAGGTCCTGTCTCCCCGAGTCGGAACCAATGCAAGTAGGGCGGCACGGGTTAACCAAGGAGGAACGCCAACTCAGACGTAGGACTAACTGTTGCCTCTACTGTGGTGGTTCGGGGACATTACCTCGCCACCTGTTCCTGGCGGTCGTCAAACCGCGCGGCTCGCTAAAGTTGGGAGGACTTTTAGCGAGCCAGTTTCGACTCCTCTCAATACCTCTGTCAGACCCCGTTTCCCGGCTACCCTTGTGAACAGGAATCAGAGCTTAGCGATTAACGCTTTTATCGATTCAGGTGCCGATGGAAGCTTTCTTGATGCCGAGTTGGTGGAACAGCTGGAGCTTTCCAGGAGCAATTGCCGGAAGCCATTGAAGCGACCACTCTGAACGGCAGTAGGCTGGGCACGTATCACGATGAGGACTGAACCGGTTAAGATGCTGTTGTCGGGGAATCATTCGGAGATGATTTCATTCTTCATTCTGCCGCCTTCCCATGTTCCTCTGGTCCTTGGATACCCTGGCTGAAGGAACACAATCCCACGTTCGATTGGGTGACGGGCAAGGTAACGAGTTGGAGCCTTGATTGTCATGCTAACTGTCTCAAGACTGCCTGTCCCCATTCGGTTCCCAGTCAGGTGATTGAGGTTAAACCCCCAGATTTGTCCCTGGTTCCCGAGACATATCACGATTTGGGGGAAGTGTTCAGTAAGCAGAAGGCTCTGTCACTCCCTCCCACCGACCATATGATTGTGCCATCAACCTGTTCCCTGGAGCTGTCTACCCCAAGGGAAGGTTATACAGTATCTCCCGCCCTGAACGTGAGGCTTTGGAGACCTACATCAAGGAGTCCCTAGCTGCTGGTCTCGTTAGTCCTCGTCATCACCCCTGGGGGCAGGATTCTTCTTTGTGGGTAAGAAGGATGGCTCTCTCGACCGTGTATTGATTATCGGGGGTTGAATGACATCACGGTCAAGAACAAGTATCCCCTGCCCTTGATGAGTTCTGCCTTCGACTCTTACAGGGTGCTACGGTGTTCACTAAGCTAGACCACGCAATGCGTATCACATGGTCCGGATCAGAGAGGGAGACGAGTGGTTGACGGGTTTCAATACACCGATGGGTCACTTCGGTATCAGGTGATGCCGTTTGGACTGACCAATGCTCCAGCGGTATTCCAGAGTATGGTGAACGACGCCCTGAGAGATATGATCGGTCTCTTTGTGTTTGTTTATCTGGATGACATTCTGATCTTCTCGAAGGAACCTTCCGACCACGTCCAGCATGTCCGGCAGGTTCTGCAGCGATTGTTGGAGAATCGCCTGTTCGTGAAGGCCGAGAAGTGCGAGTTTCACGCCCACACGACATCCTTTCTCGGGTACATCATCTCCAGGGGAGAGATTAGGATGGACCAGGAGAAGGTTAGAGCGGTTCTGGAATGGGCCCAGCCCGGTACGAGATTGCAGCTCCAGAGATTTTTGGGGTTTGCGAATTTCTACCGCAGATTCATCCGGGGATTACAGCCGTGTGGCCGTCTCCGTTAACTGCCTTGACTTCCAGTATCAGGAGCTTCAAGTGGAATCCGGAGGCGGATCGAGCGTTTCTGGATTTGAAGAGGCGATTCACCAACGCACCGATTCTCTCTCAACCGACACGCCCGTCAGTTAGTCGTTGAAGTGGACGCGTCCTGATGTGGGAGTTGGCGCCATCCTGTCGCAGCGATGCTCCACGGACAGTAAACTCCATCCCTGCGCCTACTACCTCGTCGCCTTTCGCCTGCGGAGAGGAATTACGATGTGGGTAACCGGGAGCTTCTCGCGGTGAAACTTGCCTTGGAGGAGTGGCGCCACTGGTTGGAGGCGGAGCAACCGTTTATTGTCTGGACTGACCACAAGAATCTTGCTTACGTGCAATCGGCTAGGACGTCTCAACTCCCGTCAGGCCAGGTGGTCGTTGTTTTTCGGACGATTCAATTTTTTCCCTGACGTTCCGACCTGGATCTAAGAACGGCAAGGCGGACGCCTTGTCTCGGATGTTCTCCAAGACGGAGGAGAGTGGGTCCAAGACCGAGATACTCTCCCCGGAACTGCGTCGTGGGAGCTGTTCGGTGGAAGATTGAGGAGGAGGTGATGGCGGCCCTTCGGACGCAGCCCGGTCCCGTAACGGTCCACCCGGTCGGTTGTTTGTGCCTGAGTCGGTTCGGTCCTGCGGTCTCAAATGGTCCCACGCCAGCAAGATGGCTTGTCACCCTGGCGTGGCTCGACGATGGCGTTTCTTCGCAGACGCTTTTTGGTGGCCTGCCAGGCCGAGGATACTCGGGTTATGTTGCTGCCTGTCCAGTGTGTGCGCAGAATAAGAGTACCAATCGGCCCAGCTCTGGACTACTTACCCCCTTCCTATTCCCCGCGACCATGGTCGCATCTGGCCCTGGACTTTGTCACTGGGTTGCCCGCTTCTGAGGGGAACACGGTCGTTCTGACTATCGTGGACAGATTCGGCAAGTTCGCCCACTTTGTGCCAATTGCCAAGCTTCCCTCTGCCTCGGAGACGTCCGAGATCCTGGTTAGGGAGGTTTTCAGGGTCCACGGTTTGCCCAGTGATATCGTTTCCGACCGTGGCCCTCAGTTTACCTCTGCTGTCTGGAAGTCCTTCTGTTTGGCCATTGGAGCTACAGTCAGTCTCACATCTGGTTTTCACCCCCAATCTAATGGTCAGGCGGAGAGAGCCAACCAGAAGATGGAATCCACGCTACGCTGCCTGGCCTCTTCCAACCCCACCTCCTGGGTCTCTCAGTTGCCTTGGGTTGAGTATGCCCACAATACTCTCCCTACATCTGCCACTGGGATGTCTCCCTTCCAGTGCCTGTATGGCTACCAACCTCCCCTTGTTCCCTTCTCAGGAGAAGGGAGCTCTCAGTGCCTTCTGTTCAGGCCCATATTCGTCGTTGCCACCGGACCTGGCATCGGGCCAGAAAGGCACTCCTTAGAGTTTCGGACCGGTATCAGCTCCAGGCGAATCGTCGCGGATCCCCGCTCCCACCTATACCATCGGAGATAGGGTCTGGCTGGCTACACGGGATCTTCCTTTACGGACTGAGTCTAGGAAGTTGTTACCGAAGTTCATTGGTCCGTTTGTGGTGGAGAAGGTGATCAATCCGGTGGCAGTTCGACTCAAACTCCCGAGGACGCTCAGAGTCCATCCCACCTTTCATGTCTCCTGCCTCAAGCCTGTTTTCCTCAGTCCTCTGTTGCCTCCTCCGCCTCCTCCTCCTCCTCCTCGGATGATCGGAGGTGGTCCTGCCTACACGGTGCGACGCATCATGGATTCCAGACGGCGGGGCCGGGGTTTCCAGTATCTCGTGGACTGGGAGGGTATGGTCCTGAAGAGAGGAGTTGGATTCGCGCGACAGATCCTAGATGCTGACCTCATCCGTGACTTCTACCGCCTCCATCCTGGCGCTCCGGGAGTCCGCCCGGTGGCGTCGTCGGAGGGGGTAACTGTAACGATCCCGGCAGTCTGAGTCGGGTCCTGTCTGTGGACTAGTTTTTCTGCTCGTGATCTCCAGTTTCCCGAGGGTTCTGGAACGCTCCGGGGAGCTCTCTTGATTTCCGCACCTGCATCCCATCAGCAATCTGCACACCTGGTCCTGATCATCACCCTTCTTAGGCTCTGGCCTAACATCCATTCCCTGCCGGATCGTTAGCCATGAACATCACTTCGTCCGAACCTTCATCCAACCTCTGCCTGGTGGTCGGCGGCTGCCGAGCCACGATTGGATCAACCACTGCACCCCAACAACTAATCAACGCCGCCCGCTCTGTTCCCTGGATTATTCAGCATCACTCTTGAACTTGTAAATAAACACTCACCTTCGTTTCAACTTACCTTGTCCTGGTCTGCTTCTGGGTTCTGGCTTTGTAACTCGTGACATTGGGTTAGTGTCCATAGGGCTCTGGTCAAAAGTAGTGCACTATAAAAGGGAACAGTGTTCCATTTGGGAAACAGACTCAATATAAAAGATGGGAAAGGCAAAAGTAGACGAGTGACGATTAGTCTGTCTGAGCGCTGATAAGGCTATTTTCTAGTGACGATTAGTCTGTCTGAGCGCTGATAAGGGTATTTTCTAGTGACGATTAGTCTGTCTGGGCGCTGATAAGGGTATTTTCTAGAGCGCTGATAAGGGTATTTTCTAGTGACGATTAGTCTGTGAGCGCTGATAAGGGTATTTTCTAGTGACGATTAGTCTGTGAGCGCTGATAAGGGTATTTTCTAGTGACGATTAGTCTGTCTGAGCGCTGATAAGGCTATTTTCTAGTGACGATTAGTCTGTCTGAGCGCTGATAAGGCTATTTTCTAGTGACGATTAGTCTGTCTGGGCGCTGATAAGGGTATTTTCTAGTGACGATTAGTCTGTCTGAGCGCTGATAAGGGTATTTTCTAGTGACGATTAGTCTGTCTGGGCGCTGATAAGGGTATTTTCTAGTGACGATTAGTCTGTCTGAGCGCTGATAAGTGTATTTTCTAGTGACGATTAGTCTGTCTGAGCGCTGATAAGTGTATTTTCTAGTGACGATTAGTCTGTCTGAGCGCTGATAAGGGTATTTTCTAGTGATGATTAGTCTGTCTGAGCGCTGATAAGGGTATTTTCTAGTGACGATTAGTCTGTCTGAGCGCTGATAAGGGTATTTTCTAGTGACGATTAGTCTGTCTGGGCGCTGATAAGGGTATTTTCTAGAGCGCTGATAAGGGTATTTTCTAGTGACGATTAGTCTGTGAGCGCTGATAAGGGTATTTTCTAGTGACGATTAGTCTGTGAGCGCTGATAAGGGTATTTTCTAGAGCGCTGATAAGGGTATTTTCTAGTAACGATTAGTCTGTGAGCGCTGATAAGGGTATTTTCTAGTGACGATTAGTCTGTGAGCGCTGATAAGGGTCTTTTCTAGTGACGATTAGTCTGTCTGAGCGCTGATAAGGGTATTTTCTAGAGCGCTGATAAGGGTATTTTCTAGTGACGATTAGTCTGTGAGCGCTGATAAGGGTATTTTCTAGTGACGATTAGTCTGTGAGCGCTGATAAGGGTATTTTCTAGTGACGATTAGTCTGTCTGAGCGCTGATAAGGGTATTTTCTAGTGACGATTAGTCTGTGAGCGCTGATAAGGGTATTTTCT